>NC_056725.1:1476114700-1476119700 GCF_019279795.1 Protopterus annectens
TCTATTTTAATCATAGCTGAAGAAGAAATTAAATAAAATGGCCAGCAGCAAAAGAGAAGATGAAAGGGTCTTTTTGAGTCTTGTGTTAAGCATAACAAGTGCCCAAGAGACTTTTTTTTCTTATTAGTTTGTATTATGTTTAAGAAGTAACAGGTAAAGTGAAAACAGTATGTTTTTAGATTTGATTTCTATATTATTCTTAAAAAAATATTGTTATAGCTTCGCTGACAAAAGAAATGTAACATTCAAGAGAAATGATTTACAATCTGATTTTTTCCTGATTAACTGCAATAATTAGCAAGTTTTTCATACTCTCTGTATTGAAAGTACATAATTTGAGAAACACTCACTCCTTCAAAAACCCAAAAGCCCTTGCCATTTGAATCCATCACAAGTATACATAAGAACTACTCATATCATTTTTTCCAAGCACAAAAGTACATCCCAAATCACTACCCCCATTGTATGCATAAGCACTTTCCACACACATTTTACTTCAATAAAGATTTTACTGCAGTATGTCAGCATTGCATTAAATTGCATGTAAACAGTGTTGTGTGGATTTATTGTGCTTTTTCTGTTTTGCCTCTCCCACATTTTTTTCTTTTTTCTTATTTTGCTTATGAACTCTTTTGCCTTTTTAGTTTTGTTTCTTTCCCATTTATTTTCCGTTTTTTAACATGATCAAATCCTCAGGAGCAAACCAGGCAGGTACCTTCTAGCCTAGGGACAGATCACCCTCTGCCCATTCGGGGATGTCCTTGCAGGGTCACAGTGTAGGTCTGGTCCCGCAGGCACTCCAACATGTGGCAGCCTGGCAAGCCTCACAGAAAGGGGGCTTCAGTGTTTGGTTGAGGACATACTGGCAGAGCTATGGACAGGAGAATTCAGCCACTGAAAGCTTCTCCTCAAGGTGTAGAAGACATGCTCTCCCAGTTGGTACTGACCATTGCACCAGCACAGGCCCCCTACTAGCTTAACATCAGGGTCCTCCATGGCAACACCATCTGGCAGTGGATGTGTTTAAGGGTCTGAGGACTGGAATTCCAGCTGCCACTTCCTCAGCCCTTCTTCCCTTACCATTTCTCCTTCACCCTCTCCCCTATTTCCCACCCACCCACATTACCATCTTATATGAAAAAATAGGGGACCATCCCCCAACAAAATCATAGTACCCATCCTCTCCCAACTCCTCCAGCCAAACCCTCTCGATCTTTCCCTTGTGTGTTCCCATCTTTGTTTTGTCTCCCCTTTTCCAGTCTTTCCTATCACCCCTTTCTATTTATTCAGTGAAACCATCAGGGAGTCCACAATAAGGATACCCCGATATAAATAATTATAAACCCCTTTTTTTCTATAAAAAAATCAATCTTGGCTGCTGCATAGTTTGCTGTTTTCCAAAAACCCTTTGGGCATGACTGCACTTACCCTTGCTTGCCCATGATATGCAAAAAATAAAACAAATTGTAACAACTTACACTTTTGTGAAGTAATTCACAAGATCATAAAACTGAACTTGATATAAGGCACTCTTTTGAGAAAACTGGGCATATTTTTAAAAGAATGTTTCACTTACAAATATTCATCACAAATGCCTTTTGCTGACCTTATTTGCATATCTGTGTAGCACAGCTTTTCACACAAAATTGTAATGCATTTGCAAAGTCCCAGACTATAGATACTGATGTTATATTCTATGAAGACAGTTTCTTAGTGTCATGCAATATCACTCTCAATATCAAAATCTGCCTTTACCAGTTCTCAGTCTTGGATGATATTACATCTTTACTATAAACAGACAGCTGGCTAAATGTTCACCACTTGCTAAACTATATGCTAATTGCAACAATTGTGTACTAATATTGCAATAGTTTTAATGTTAGTGTAAACCAGTAGACAGGTCTGAAGAAGGCCCATTGGGGTCAGTGAACCATTACAGTATACACAATTAAAGAAATAAAGAAAAGCTGGATTGAATCATACCTTTAGATTCTGATGTTTTGTCACAAAAATATGTTGTCTACCATGTTCATTCCTTTAAAAAAGAAACATGCTCATAATTATTGAATATAATCAGAGTTTCGAGGCTGCCAAGAGCAGCTGAATAGAACTGCATCATGTGTGCTATAAATCTATTGTATTTGTTTATCTGTCTATCTATGTATCTGTGTATCTGTCTGTCCATATATTTAGCCACTTATTTGTTTCACATTTATTTATTTAGTATTTGTTAGCTGGGTAGGTGGACTGCCCCACTGTCTCTTTTAATCTATTACACAAGCCAAAATGGCTACAAATTAAACAAAGCATGCAAGTATATTGCAACATAAGGATAAATACACACTCAATAAATAAAACAATAGAGTAAATGTACAGTAAGAAAAGCAGAACACATACTAAAGCTATCAAAACAATTAGAATTGTGGGCTTCCTTGTGGTGTTCTTATATATATATATATATATATATATATATATATATATATATATATATGTATATATATATATATATATATATATATATATATATGTGTGTGTGTATATATAGACACACAGAAATACACATATGCCCTAGCCCCGTAATACCGGTTCCCTAACAGTGCAACTAAACAAGACACAGACACCTATGCATAGACACTTCAAACATATAAATACCCAAACATATCAAAATGTTTATCTAGTTCTCTAGCCTTACTCCAACCCTAACATACAACACATGCACTCAACCTGAGTGGTGAAACTTTCCTTACAAACAAAAGTTTTGGCATTACCACCCATTCCCCCTTAGCTCATATTTGGCATTAACCACAATAAAAAACCAAACGATGCTGGCAAATATCACCTCCAAAACAGTCAATTGATAAAGCAACAGCAAATAAGGAGGTATCAAACCACGGCTTTATAAAACAGTGATTTTAATGAGAGAAATAAACAGTGAGCGCTTTCGTGGCACCAGCCACTTCATCAGACATTTAGCAAATGATATATTGCAGCATTTATACTGAACTCACATAATGCAATAATTGAATAATTAATACTTAAAGCCATACATCACATAAAAATGATTAAAAACCATACAAATTTAAAATAGTATGTAGAATAACATATTATAAAACTTCATAGATAGGGCTACCTAATTCTTATTACTTTATTTCCTTGCTACTTTATTTCTTTAGGTCCCTACTCACTAAAATGGGTTTAATATTAATTTTATCATTCAAGCCTTTCCCAGTATTAGCCCGTAGCCTTATAATCCACTCTAATTTTCTGGTTTCAACCCTATTCTTGACATCCCCACCTCTATCAGGTCATATACCTTATCAATTACTAAAAATAGGAACTTATGTACCTCCCCATATTCCCTAACGTGTCTCGCTAATGCATTTATCTCAGCTCCTCTTGCAATATCATACATATGTTCCCTCATCCGGTCCCTTAGTCTTTGCCCTGTCATGCCAACATAGAAGGTAGAACAAATATTACAGTGTGCTAAATACACCATATTGTTACTATTGCAACCAGCTGATTTTTTTAAAAATAAACTCCTTCCCCATATCTGGTTGTAAAAATTTACCACTAGTGTCAATAAATGCACAAAAATTACATTTATCACATGGGAAAGTTCCATATCCATCTGCATCTTCTCTCTTCACATTGATGGACTGAGGTCCGCAAAGTAATCTCTTTATAGATTTCTTATTTTTAAAAGCAAACCTTGGAGCTTCTCCCACCAGTTGTTTCACATCATCATCAGCACATAATATGTTCCAGTTCTTCCGGTATACATCTTGTAAAGATCTAACATTACTGGAATAAGAAACCTGCACTCACAAGGGTTTCTGGGTATCAACCTCAGCATTTACCATATTATCTATTTCTGAGAAATATGGCTTGTCTACTCCTCCCCTCAACTCAGATAGACCAGCCAAGGCATCCTGGACCTCTTTTCCAGTGTACCCCCTTTGTATAAACCTATCCTTCATATTTTTTAACTCTTCTTCATACTTAGCTTGATTGGCTGTCAAGCTCAATGTTCTCAAACCCTGACCTCTAATGGTGTTCTTAAAAATATGCTTCGGATGCATACTCTGTCTGTGGAGGTAGCTATTTCTATAGCACTCTTTCCTATAAATTTCGGTTTCCAAAATACCTCTGCTCCTCTGGAGTATTTTCACATCCAGGAAGTCTATAACATCATATGAGTACTTCATTGAAAATTTAAGGAAACTAGTACTATTATCCAGCCTATGGAAAAATGCTAAAAATGATGCTACATCACCTCCCCATAAAAAAAAAGAGATCATCCAAAAATCTCCTGTAATACTTCAGGTGTCCTTCCATCTCATTAAGTAGGAATTCCTTTTCCCACATAGCCATAACAATATTGGTGTAGCCATTTGCACATGAAGTGCCCATTTAATAATTTTTATGTGATGAATGGCTTTAAGTATTAATTACTCAATTATTACATTATGTGAGTTCAGTATAAATGCTGCGATATATCATTTGTTAAATGTCTGATGAAGTGGCTGGTGCCACGAAAGCGCTCACCGTTTATTTCTCTCATTAAAATCACTGTTTTATAAAGCTGTGGTTTGATACCTCCTTATTTGTTGTTGCTTTATCATATTTGGCATTGCACACTTTGGCAATTCAAGCACTTAAAGTGCATGTTCAATGATTTCTGACACCAAAAAAATAGTTCACTGAAAGGAAAATTTGACTAAAACTACTTCACTTATATATACAGCCAGATCCAGCACTAGGCAACCTAGGTTTGGTGGGGGTGGGCTGCTTCACTATAAAATAAAAAATGTTCTGTAAATAAACAGAAATCCAAATGATATCTGTAAATAAATACAAACTCAGGCAGGATCAGTAAACAGGGCTTTAAAGAACAGAAAGCTGCAAAAACCTCAGTATTATATTGTTCTAATATCATAAGAAAAACACAGAATTTTTAAGTGGGTACAGTAGCCAAACAATTAACAGATCTTAGCTAC
>NC_056725.1:1476124700-1476227200 GCF_019279795.1 Protopterus annectens
AGCTAGTATTAGGCATCTGTTTGTGGCTCCTTAACACCTGGGTTCCATACCAGTCATTTTACATTAAGAAGGCCAAAGTTTTGTGGCAGGAGAGGGCTGATTTTATCTCTCTGAGCTGGGAATTGCTGGAAGAAAGCTCATGGTGTACTTACCTGTTTGGTGTTAGGGCATAATTAGTATGAAACTTGTTTTTTTCTTTTTTATGATCGAGTATAAGCTTCGCATTTGTGCAAAATTGCTTTTCATGTTGCGACAGTTAGATGTGCCTTGTATATCCTGATCACCAGAAGTTGACATTTTTTTATAAAAACTGCCTTAGAACTTTACCTCAGTCCCACTTGACTCATGGAGAAGCTAGTTTGTGGAGTGAGCAGTATAAACGCATTGATTTCTGACTCTTTGGTCTACATTACATTATTACAGCACCCAGTGCTATTGCTGTTCAAAGAGCATCTGGCCTGGGTGCTGGGCAGCTTTGTTGGATATGTTAGCTGTAGATTACACCAATTTAAGCACTCATCACTCATTGTTACAAACGCTCTCCACTCCTATCCCTTGCAGAGTACACATTAGAACCTACAACCATGGATAGGCTCGTTCTTACTATCTTTGCATCTAGCTTGGTGGACATGGGTATCCTGAGGCAATGTAGCAATTGCCTTATGTAAACTGACAACCACTTAATTCTCAGACAGACAAATACAGTATGTGAGAGATGTAGTTACACATTGACACTAGAGGCCAGACTCTCACCTACAGACACTAAAAGCAACAAAAAGAATGCCAATGACACACACATGCACACACTCACACACACACAACACACACACACACACACACACACACACACACACACACACACACACACACACACACACACACACACACACACACACACACACACACACACATCAATCGTCGCACCAACAAAGGAACAGACTCATAGACCAGCATGTGCATAGATGTTGACATGTAACTTACCCAGTCCTCAAAGGCCTCTCAGGTGCAGCCCTCAGAAACTCCACATGCACACAAGCAAGACAATTCTCATCACAACACATAAAGCTACATCTCATTGTGTCCCATCTACCAAGCTCATAAGATTAACACCCCACAACCCAATATTTTGGTCATAAGAGACTCCATTGTGAGACACACTGATGTCTCTCTTACCAGGCTGGATAAGGAGAAGGTTACAGTTAGTTGCCTTTCAGGCACCAGTATCCACCAGATCATGCAAGCACTCAGGTCACTTACCCCCAAGTATCAGTAATACTCTGTCATTGTCCATGTGGGTGTGAATGACCTGAGACATACCTCCTTGAACTATATGGAAAGAGACATGATTGAGTCTCAGAATAAGTGTCACAAGCAGGTATGAAACTAGCATTGAGCAGCATTCTAACATCTCCATGAATGATATCACAATACCAACAGAAAATGATCAACTTTAACAATTGGCATAGCTAATGGTGTCATTTTAAAGGGGTCCAGTACTTGTTAACTGTGTCTGACAGATCATGCTGCTTTGCTAGGTATGGTTTTCATCTGTCACCACTTGGTTTTCAGATATTGGACAAAACATTATCCACCCTTAAAGTGCCTTTTTTAGACATTGCCAAACAGATAAACTTTCCGACGTAGAAAAGTTACTCAGGACAAGCTAAAAGTGTAACTGTTCAGTGTTGGTAGTTTCAACAAGAAACTCCACTCCCTAGAAGTGCTCCTTACCCTGAAGAATGCTGACATCTATGCAGTTACTGAAACATGGTTTAAAGTCATGGAAATCAATCCAACTGTGCATGGCTATAACACCTTTTACCCCCTGAACATGAAACAGAAAAAGACGGAGGTGTGTGCATCCACATAAAGGATAAACATACCTCAAGGCTGGTCAAACAGTATGACATGCTTGAGCTACTCCATGCCCAATTAACCCCGGGAAAAATTACAGTATTCTTGCTAGCTACAGGCCCCTCACCATGAACCAGGAATCCCCTACACCATACCTGAAGTTACTAGAATTACTCACCATCCAGCCCAATACCATTCTCGTAGGTGATTGTAACTACCTCCATTAACTGGGAAGAATACATGGCTGCAAACATGTAAGAGCAAAGATTTCTTGACTTTGTAAATTCAAATGCTCAGAAGCAGCTAGTCTGCACCCCCACTGATGTACAGATATCCTAGAGCTGGTAGTCACAAATATGGGTGAGCATTGCACCCCCCCCCCCAAGTGTGATGTCTTCACTGCTAAGATCAGGTCACAAAGTGGACTCTCTTGAAACACACACTCTAGGGGCCTAAACCTTATCACCACAATAAACAGGACATGCTGGAGGGATAGATTCCTGTCCCAGAGACTTCCCATACCCTGGAACAGACTACCCATCGATGTCAATCAAAGTTCTTCATTAGCCCTCTTCAAGAAAAATCTTGATGAGTGGATGGGAAATAGGAAATACACCCCAGGGATCACTTCTGTGTCTCTGCTTGACAGTAGCATGGGAAAATAACTTTCTTGGGTGGCATAAGCCAGGAAACCTTGTTGGCTAGGCTTACGTAGGCCCTCGGGCCGATAGCCTAGTACCTACCTATGAACCTATGAACTAGACTGCCCACCTAACTCCAAAAACTTTATAGGTTCGTAGGTGTTTACTAGGCTAATGACCACAAGGGCCTTTTTAAGCCTGGACATACATCCTACATCTCTGACAAGTTCTGGTATTCTTGATAAGTGTAAGCAGGGGCTTGGAAGATTAAACACTTACAAGCAGGACCCTGGGAAAGGAACCATTTACAGGTTACCTGTGTTCATTAGAGACATAGGTGCCAAGCCAGTGATGAATTTTCTGTTCCCTATCCAACTGTCCAAGTTACACTTTGAATTGGATTAGGGAGGAACTCGCTTCACATGGATGGGGAGCCTGTTCCAGAGATCAGGTACATACCTGTCTCTCTAGCATGTCCTATTTATAGGCAAAGTTTAAGTCTTTTTAATGGGTAATTCTGGTTCTCTTTGTTTTGCTGATATGCAGGATTTCCATCAGACCTTGAATGTCAGGCATAGATCTCCCCTCAACAGCCTGTAGGAGACAAAATACAGGGATAGGGCCTTGATGTGGTCTTCATAGGACATTTTATTTATGCCATGTATTCTTTTAGTGAGGAACATCTGTGGACATTCCATTTGTTGGATATGCCTGGTTATGTACATGCCAAAGGTGACAATGTACTCACTGATAGGTCTGAAAAATGCCAAATACAGTGGAACAGTGACTTCCTTTGACCTAGATACCCATACCTTTTTTTAATTAGCTGCACAGCATAGAATGATTTTCTCACTACTGTGGGCACATGATGGTCAAAGGCTAGATTGCTGTCAATGTGTGTCCTCAAGTCCCTGACTATTGGGTTAACTATAAGAGATGTGTTGTCAATATGATAGTTAGCAGGGGTGGATGACTTTCCAAAGGATACTATTATGCATTGTTTGGCATTAAGTTTTTGTCTATGGCTGTGACAACAGTTGTTTATCTGTGTTAGCCCATCCTGAAGAACATTTAAGAACTTTCCTAAGATAAACTACCTCCTATTAAGTGATGGCATAGCTAGTTTCCAAGAAGTATATGTAGAGCCATACACAAAAGCCCTGTGTGACTGTAAAAACAACTGCATAGAAATGGTAGTACCAGAACAAAATAAGCCTGGGTAAAAAGTGCAAAAACAAGCTACAGTGGTGGACCCCATGTATTAACAGGTTGTACAAGAAAAGAAAGAGAATCCTGTCAAGAAGTAAGAGGGAATGTGCACAACAGCACACAAAGTACTTCATTAGTCTAAACAAGTGAAGCAGGGAACTAGTGAAGACTCTGAAAGCAGACTTTGAGCCAAGAATAATCTCCAAAGGTAAGAATAACCATAAGGCATTTTTCAGTTATGTCCGCATTCTTAAGGGCAACACCCAACAATGTGCAGAATTAGTTGTGGACAGTATTACCTATACTCAACCAAAAGATATAGCAAATCTGCAGGCTGATAAATTCAGCTCAAATTTCACTTCCCCATCACCCCCAGTTCTCATCCAATAAATACCACCCCACTCCCCCACCAATTATCACTAAAGAACAGGTTGCTGCTGTGCTCTCTAATGCTTAAGCATGGCATCAACAGTGCCCAAAGATATACCACGTTGCCTCTTAAACAGCTTGAATCAAGACCTCTCAGGCCCCTTATCATCGCTAGCCACAGCCTCTGGACTGGCTTTGTCCTAAACAATGGAGGAAGCAACTATCATCCCTATGCACAAAGGGGGATCATCAACTGACCCAGGTAATTACAGATACATAAGCTTGATTAATCTTGCATGTAAGGTCATGGAAAGAATAACAGTGGACCTGATAAATAGAGACATAGGAAACATCCAAACAATGGACCCAACCCAATTTGGCTTTGTCAAGAGCAGGTCATGCCTACTAACTCTAGTGAACTTTTTTGAAAAAGTTTCTAGGGCCATGGATGAGTGTAAAACAGTGCATACCACCTTCCTTGTCCCTTGACCTAGCTAAGGCTTTTGACACAATTCCACACTCAGGTATTATAAATAAACCACAAAACTGGACATAAATCCCTCCATCACCAGATGGATAGCCAGTTGGATCATGGACAGGACACATAGATTCATAGGTTCATACTAAGCTAACTGCCCTTGCAAGCCATTTTAAGCCTAGCCAATTATCCCTTGTGAGACTCAAACCCTGCACCTTGTGTTTGTAAGGCAAACACCTTAACCATTAGGCCACCCTCCCAACCCAAAAACTAATTGCCCTTGCAAGCCTAGCCAATTATCCCTTGTGAGACTCAAACCCTGCACCTTGTGTTTGTAAGGCAAACACCTTAACCATTAGGCCACCCTTAATTAAGGTTAAAGCTGGTAAATCCAGATCCAGCAAGAAGCCAGTTACTAGTGGTGTGCCACAGGACTCATCACTGGGACCATGCTTGTTTGGACTATACTTCTCTGAAGTCAGGGATGATGTGGAAGGCCTCTGGATGACAAAGTTTGCCGATGACTACAAGCCAGGGCAAACAATGAACCCCCTGATGATATTGATACCTTCAGGAGGGTGTAGATCAGACAAATGATTGGTGCCAGAGCCATGGCCTAAAACTACATTTGAAAAAAATGCATCCTTGCAAATTACAGTATTAATAGCATACCCCTAAGCATAGACTCAGAGGTGTGAGATCTAGGTACACAGATAGAAAGTAGCCTGAACTTTGACCACCAAGTGTTCACTGTAGTGAGGAAGTTTTTCTATGTGGCACAGCTTATAAGTAAAGGTATTGCATCAAGATGCAAGGAAGTTATAGTTCCATAGTACTCAGTCTTCTTTAGACCAGTAATCGAGTACAATATGTCATTTGGCATGTACTTGACTGGGGGCTTACAACAGCTGCAGTGACCCCAGAGTTTCCTCACAAAGAAGATACAGGGTGTTAACAACATTTCCTATGTGGATAGTCTAAAAGCCCTATGCCTTTACCATGTCACCTACAGAATATTAAGGGGTGACCTATATTTAACCTGCAGTGCACTCATAAATCCAGCCCTGATGGAGCTGCTACATCTCAGCAAGACCAGCTGCATGAGGGTCACCTGATCTATGGATCTAAACCTTGTCAGCGACTCAAACAAAACATGCTGAAGAGACAGCTAGTTGTGACAGAGAATATCCTTTTTCTGGAGCAGCTTCCTATTCATGTTAAACAGAGCCCTTCCCTTTCCCTTTTCAAATGCAGTTTAGCTCAATGGATGGCGAATCACAAATTCATACCTGGGGTAGCACCTATGTCCCTTATGGACAGGGGCAATCTGTAAAATACTCAAGGCATATACACAAACCTATGCTATCGTCTTGCCCCAGTGGGTCGCATATTGGTAAAAATCCGTTTATACTGGCTAGGGTAGTAAGGGCTCTTAAGCCGTTAGCCTAGTAATGTCCTATGAAGCCATGCATCTATGAGTGTACGAGTCTAGAACATGTCATGCTTGATTCTCTTTTAAACTCGCAGAACAATACATATTTCCATAGGCCTAAGATGTCGGGAAGATACTTCCCACAGTTTCCATTTTACAGGATAATCACATATACACTGACTATAAGGTAACTATTCCAAATGTAAGCAGTCAGTACTGCAGAATGTAGCTAACTTGCACAATATTTCATTGTCATGATGTTATTATATTTATTGGTGAATTAAGGCCTTTGTGTAGGAGGGTCATTAATTAGTATGTGACTCTCTGTTGTAATGATGTATTTACCTAGTTAGTATGTGACTCTCTGTTGTAATGATGTATTTACCTAGTTAGTATGTGACTCTCTGTTGTAATTATGTATTTACCTAGTTAGTATGTGACTCTCTGTTGTAATGATGTATTTACTTATGTGAGGATTCAAAGCAGTTGTTGGTATTGTAACATATCTACTTATATCTGAATTGCACGCCTGGCTCAAAGAATTTCAGAAAGTTCATCTCTCAACTGACTCTGTTCCTCTAGGCGACAAAGGTAAATATCTTGATAGGTTAGTAATAATATAATTCCAACAGCTGCACTTACAACTGGGCCTACAATATTAAGGTAGTGGGGAGGCATTGCCTATGACAGCAACATTACGAAAGTCATTTTTTACAAATATACTTAAAATGATCATTTTAGAAATGGTTTATCCATTGGAAAATAGGCAACAGAAGCAGATTGATCAGATTATAAATCTGATTTCAGACAGCTGTTTGGGGAAATAAAATATGAAAAATCAGGAAGGGCCATCACTTAATTCCCTAGAGCATCAGAACTAATAATGCATGATAAAACTGAGCACTTTTTCTAACAGTGCATCATCAAGGAGATATTTAGCTGGATACCAAAAGTTAAGTTAAAGGCTATTTCACATCTGTGTGGAAGAAGGGGTGATAGCACAGTAAATGTACTCATTTACTTATCAGCAGAGCATCATTAATTTGCAGTGTGCTGCCAAAGAATGATTGTGTTCTTCTGTCTTTTATATCACACATATCTGATGCTTGTATCATTAACATTAACTGTATGCCACTGTAAATTACATTACAGTGCTGCGGTAGCGTTGTTGCCTCACAGTAAGACGTTGTCTTGTTCGATTCTCAGCTAGAGCGTCTTCTGTGTGAAAACATGCGTGAATGGGCGTACCTTCATTGAAGGTTGCGCGTCAGAGCTGGCAACTCAACACGTAAAAATCTACTGCCAATCATTAGCAGACCGGAGTTCTGCTGCGGCGACCCCTAACCAGGAAAAGCCAAAAGACACAACAACAAGTGATGGCAGAAATCGATATTTACCCCATGTAATCTGCCTTTTATATACATTTAGCATTTCACCCCACTCCATCCCTTTCTTTCTCTTAACCATTTCTTGACCTATCATGTGTCTTACATGCCTTTTTATATTTCCCTTTCCACTTCCTTTCAGTAGATTATTCCACAGGGACTCAGAACATTAACATGAAGTACTTCCATTGTTCCAGAGAGTAGTTGATCCCTGCCATGTGGTGCTGATGTCTCTCCTCCTCCCAAGCTTCTTGTTTTGGCATACCCATTAACATCACCTTGACATGATACTATGCACTCGTAACATGTTCCTTTCCCTGCACACCCACATTGCCTTTGCTGGTCTGTCATAAAAAGAGCTCCATCTTAATTTTCTAAACTTTCACCACCATACCACACACTTTCTTAAGGTCTTTTCTCTGGATTCTTTTCAGTAGCTGGATGCTTTTCTCATTATAGTTTTGCCAGAAATGTATACAGTAGTGACGATGCGGCCTGACTACAACACAGTAAGGGTGGAGGGCATTACCTTTCTTTTGCCGAGCTCTAACCCTGTGAATGCAGTCGAGAATTCTATTCAGTGTTGTCATAGCCATGTTACAGTGATCATCAACTCTTTAAAATGTTCATGCTCTGCCACTGTTACTTCCACTCCATGCCAACCTCAGCTCAGGGTTGCTGTGATGTAAATACAGAACTTTCTATTTGTCTGCAATGAATTTTAATTGACATTGCTCTCTTCAGTTATAGGTCATTTCCAAGAACTTCCTTAGAATCATATACTCATTTTCTGCTAGGAAACCTTTCTTTTTTGTTACCAGAAAATACAAAAACTTCCTCTCTTTCCCTTGGATATGTCTGGAATTATAACACTGAAGAATATTGGGGTCATGCATCAGCCACTGCAGTGCTCTCCAATTCACTTCTTTTATTCCTATCATTGCTCTAACTACAACAGTCTGTGTCCTCTAGAATCATGTTGCAGTTAAGTTTGATAATGTCAGTCTTACCCTATCCCATCTCATTTTCTTAGCTGTGATCAATATGAGATTGAATTAAAAGCCTTACTGAAGCACAGGCAGACCACACCATCAGGTACCAACCTTCAGGATTTCTTGTAATAAAGCTGGTACATGTTTTACTCACAGCTCCTACTGACCATGAACACATGTTGTTTATTGTCCTGGAGATAGATATACTTCAGGAAAAACCTAGTCTTTTACTCCTGATTTACTCCATGACTTTCAAACCATCCATCTGTATTTCCCTATACTTCAACAACATCACATTGTAGAAAACTATCACCCTACCCATCTTCCTGTCCTCACGGACTTCTGCACTAGACAGTGACCTACTTAAGATCTCCATAAAGTGATGCGCTATCATGTATGACTAGCTCCTGTAGACAATGCAGGAGAACATATCTGTTGTCTACACCTGTATACTCACCTTATGGAAATCACTCCGCAGTATAACTCCTCCTTTTCTAGCTTGGTGTTCATCCACTCTGGCCAAGTTCTCCTCGTTGATATATTTCATTACACTTTCCTTTGTCAAGACAGAGACTAAGCATAAACCAGCACCTTTGGTTTCTTATTTTTTCCCACCACTTCTTTGATTACCCAGATTTGTATCTTCATTCCTCCCATTTTCAATATACCTGAAACTTTTCATTTCCCTTTACTTACATGTTATCTTCCCTTTTACTTGCATACACCCTCAGTTATTTTGTTACCCTTCTGTTTACTTCTTCACACATCTGCTTGTCTCCTGCACCACCTTCTTTCTTATTTAGCCACTCTCACCATACTACCCCCTTCATCTTCTCAGACCCCTGTTCTTAGCTCTAATCAACCCATATTTAATGTCTTCCCATAAATTCTTCATATACTTGGGTTTCCTTCAGTTCCCTACACCAATTTATGCCTTTTCCCCTGTTCACCATATTCCATCCCAAGAAAAACACATGTCGTCACCTTTGAATTAGGTGTTGTCATTGTCCCATTTCAGACCAAATGTGTGATGTGTTGATTAATGATGCTTAATCAGGACATCCTTAACTCCATTATGATTACATTCACATCCAGAATTGCATCCCTTCTTTTAAAATCCTACACCTACCACATGAACTCCTCATGGTCTAAGAACTCATTAATCGGTCAGCATCTCCCTGTCTGTACCTGGCAGATTTCATCTTCAGCTTCTAATTAAAGAGTTTGTAACTAAATATAGTACAAAAACATGAGAAAGAGATCTGAGAAAAAAATAAAGTGCAGAAGCGTAAAAGTGACAAATGTATTGTAAAATAAAACAAAAAATATTTAATATAAATAAATATAACAAAATTTAAAGTATTAAATTGTGAGCTAGGCCAATAAAATAAAATAAAGTCCAAAGCATGAAAAATCATAAACAGTTATAAGAGAGGCATAGGACGATAGGCTGTTTAATCAATGATAGGTTGTTTAATCAATGATAGATAGGCTGTTTAATCAATGATAGATAGGCTGTTTAATCAATGACAGATAGGTTGTTTAATAAATTATAGACAAAGACTGCTGGCAATAATGATGAATCATAAGCCTGAAATGGCAGGAAAATGATGAACTTGTCTTGATGAAGTTGCATTATATCAAAAGATGGTTTACTTCACAGATGCCATAATCCCCAATACAAATTCCACAGCTAGTACTTTGGAATCAAATATCAGAAGTACTTCAATCCTTAGGAAACAAATGCAATGACAAGTTGGTAATATCAGAAGAAATGGGAAGAAATCAGACAAGAAAACTAAAACCTGCTGTGTGAAAACCTTAGGAGGCAAATTGGATAAGACCAAGAAGACAAACAATATAAAAATTGGCAGCTGTTGAAAGTATTTACTAAGTGTAAAAATACTGGATTTCAACTTCCATAATTACTTTGTTCACCCTATTTCACTTTTTTCTTCTACACTGCAGTCTATCATCCTCTCTCCATGAATCTGGGTTTCATCTGATGCATTGTGCCAGACAAGAGCACACAGCCCTCTCTTGTCTAAGTTATCAAGCATAGCACTTACCCCAGCTTGTCACATTTACCACTCTGTTATTCCCATTGGGAAGTGAAATTCTTGCTCTCCTCCAGTCTTGCATTTGATGCACCTATTTACAACCTCATCCACATACCTCCCTTGCCTAAATTTTAACTGTACTGTTTACTCTGTGAAGTTACATGTACATAAAGTAAGACTAGCGATAGGGGATTAAGGATTGATGATACATTTCAATATGACAGTTGGGTTATTCAGACGTAGTTTAGTAATAAGGAGTACCTGTTGTAAAGATGTGACAGTAGCATCACTTTCTTTACTATCTGCATGTTTTCATATTTCTCACCCAAACTGTCCACTTCACTCTTATCAATTCACATTTTACTGAATAATACCTTTGCATGGGTGAAAGATGTCGCAAATAAGTAAAAAGGGAAGAACAGCGCCTAGTTTTTTATTCAAAATGTATTTTTATTTTTTCCTTCCTTAACTTGTCTGTACAGTTTGGAATTATTACTATCCTTGTCATGAGTTATATTGCCATGTTACATAAGTCTTACTGGCTTGATTTTGCTGTTCTGTAAAAAGTCCAGTGTTATTTCTGGTGTGTTTTCATAAATCCCATGATATATGGTACTTTCTGAAGGTTAAAGAAACAGCAAAGGTGATATGTTTGTGTCTTTTGAATGCATTGCAGTTAAATTTGATACCCATTGAGTATAGCAAAACAAGAGCCATCATATGTGTATTTTAATATTATAACTGCACGAGAGACGGCTGCTAGAATGAATACAACCAACACTGCCGTATTAGAATGTTTTTGTTACCTGTGCCCCATGAAGTACACCACCTCTGTATTAATCAGATTGATGCCTTATGATATCTAATTTACAATGACAGTATAAAACTTGTACTATTGCACTGACTCACTGCATAAAACTCATCTTATTTTCTACAGGCTATTGCAACACTGAAGCCTTAAACAGTTAGCAAGCAAAATGCACCACATTTCTAAGGTGAAATCAATATTTTTAGTACCAGTACTGCCAAGGAGAACATTGAAGAACAAACCCTCAAACTGATGGTTCAGCAAAATGCAGCTGTGAATCTCAGAAAAATATGAGTGATATGTTATTGGATCATGGGAGGTTACTAGGCTAATGGTCCTGGAGCCCTTTTCAAGCCTAGTCAAGAGTTTATCCCCCAAAAAAACCCGCAGTCAGCACCTGTCACCCCTGTCAATGAGGGACACAGGTGGAACCCCTGGGACAAATTTGTGGTTTCCCATCCACTCATCACGGTTGTGCTTGAAGAGGGTCAGTGAGGTGCTCTGTTTGACGTGTATATAAGTCTGTTCTAGAGATGGGGCAGCATCTGAGAGACAAACCTGCCTCTCCAGCAGGTTTTGTTGATGTTGCTTATTAGATTCAGGCCTTTTAAGCGGGTTTTGTGTGAAAGAGGAGGTTTTGGGGAAACAAGTTAGCTGCAAGAGAACTGTACTGGCATCTCAGATTGAATGCTGCTACACTACCAGGCTTAAATGACAATCTCAACCTTATACCTGTACTAAGGAAGAGAGCTTCAGAATTATAAGGGTTAATATGTAGACATTTTTTATATCTTCTTTGGTTACTTACACATTTTGTACAGTTTTCTATGCCATCTTAACAGCTTGATTTATTATGTGTAATTTATTTTAAAATAGTTTGTGAAATATATATATTATATATATATATATATATATATATATATATATATATATATAGGTTTTTATACACATATGTTTTTATATACATAAGTTTTTTTACTATAAACTTAAAGTAGCTGCACATTTTCAACTTTTGTCATTGTTATAAAATTGTAGGAACTAGTTAATATGCTGATTGCTCAATTAATTAGTATGAGAATCAGCTGAAGAGAGTGTCATATGACTGTTTTAATTTCTACAAATGTGGGAGAAAATTATTTTAGTTGTTCAGATGAAGCCCGAGCTAAAAGGGGACGAAAGTGCTTAACTTGTATGGAATTGATGCTTCTGGTACATTAAACATATTTGCACTTTTGACTGGAACCATCGCAATTATTCCAGGGTAATACCATATGTGAACTTTTGTTTTTGTGAATATTATTAAACTTAATGATCGTTGTTCTGAATGCAGGAAATAACTGTAATTCTGAAAGCACTGCAGCATATGAGATAGTCTATAAACCATTCTCACTATATGACATCCAGACATTTAACTTCTTTGCTTTGTGTGATATTGTATCACAGAAATGTTATACTCTGCATCAAAAATACTAAATGACATAGATATTGCATACCTACATGAAGCCATCCAAAATAAAAGACATGCAGCCTGGGCTTTTAAAGACACAAAGTGTATGCCAGTGAGGAATATGTTACTTGTCCGACAGAGCTGCCTGCCGTGACTGAATCTTTATCTTGTATTGTTTCTTAAATATATGCATTTTATGTTTTCACTCCATCTTGTAAGAGTATCTTTGAAAATCAGACCCATAGGTATTGTCTCATAAGATTCAGGGAGGGAATTAAAGTTTGAACTAGGAAAGTCACAAGAGGAGGTGTGTAATAGTAGCATCCTTAATTGCGGTGCTAATAATGTATGGGAATCAGAAAGGCAAAAATCAGCAAGTGGAAGCATAGCCAAGCTCCAACGACATAATTACTTAATCTCAGACCTCCTGTGTAAGACTGTTACAAAGGAGAAAATGATAAGGAAGTATCTGGAGAAAGAATAAAAATAGAGAGTAACAAAGGCATCCATAACATGAATGATATCTAAAAAACAGAAGTCTGACAATGGAATACAAAATGGAAAAAATCCTAACAAGTATAATCCACGATAAAATGTTATTCAAACATTCAGTGATGATCATCAGGAAATAATGGAAAGGCTGGAAGGCTCAGCCAAAGAGGTGGAGCAATGGGAAGGAATCTAATGGTTCATAGGTTCATAGGTTCATAGGAGGTTACTAGACTAATGGCTTTAGGGCCTTTACAAACCTAGCCATGTTATACCCATGTTCCCTAATTGACCTTGGTTAGACGGTCATTATTTGTAGAATGAATCTATGATCAGCACTGACTGCCCCTGTCCATGAGGGATATAGGTGCCAGCCTGGGGTGAATTTACGGTCTCCCATCCAGTTGTCTAGTTTGCACTTGACTAGGTTCATTGAGGAGCTCTGCTTCACATGAATTGGGAGTTTATTCCATAAGAGTGGCAATCTCTGGGAGATACTGTATATCTGTCTCTCCAGCGTGTTCTGTTAATGTCACAGGCTAGGTTGAAATCCCTGGAGTGAGTGAATCATGTCCCATTTGATTTGTGGATGTGCAGCATTTCCATTATGGCAGGGTCAGAGACCACTCTGTAGACCAAGCACAAGTTGCCTCTCAGCAGCCTATAGGATACAGACTACAGTGACAGGGCTTTCAGTCTTTCCATGTAGGTCATGATATGGAAGTCCTGAAATTTCTTGGTGAGAAACCTCTGTGGTCTCTCCAGCTGCTGAAGGTTTCTAGTGTGGTACATGCAAAAGGGAGCATTGTACTCTATTAATAGTCTGATGAGGGTCAAGTACAGAGGAGTTATATCATCCTTAGTCTTCCATGCGATGACCTTATTTATCAGATACAGAACATAGAAGGCTTTCCTTACCACTGTGGACACATGGTGATCGAGGTTTAGATTGCTACCAACTTGTCCTGGCAAATCTCACACCACTGGTTTTGAGCTTGGGGGGGGGGGTGCTGTCAGTATTGTAATTTGCATGGACTTCCTCTTTGGCAAAGGGGATAATAATGTACTTTTTTGTGTTTAGTTTTACTCCATGGCTTTGGCACCAGACATTTGTCTGCTAGTCCCTTTTGTAATATGTTAACATCATTTGGGAACTCAATGATTGCACCCAGTTTGCAATCATCAGCGAACTTGGTAAGTCACAGGCCATTACTTTCACCTGGACTTCTGAGAAATAGATTTCAAACAGTAGAGGGCCCAGCACAGATCCTTCTAGCATGCCACTGGTAACTGGTCTAGTGGTAGAGGTAGAATCCCCAACTTTGACAGTATGCATTCTGTCAGTGAGCCAGTTGCCTACCTATCTTGTAACATATGGGCTAATAAACAGCTGGGAGAGTTTCTCAATAATACCTGAGTGGGGGAATATGCCAAAAGCCTTAGCTAAATCAAGACAGGCAGTATGTACTGTTTTGCCTTCATTAGAATCTCTCATTAACCCAAACAAGCAAATAAGAGCACTAGTAAAATCCTCCAAAGCAAACACTGAGTCCAAATTGCCCACATCTACTAGAGACAATCATAAGGCCTTCTTCACATATGTCCGCAGTCTCAAAGAAAGCACACAAATCTGCTCAGAACTGGTGGTCAAGAACACCACATACACAAATGATGCCACTGATACAGCCAACCTGCTGGCTGACAGATTCAGGAAAACTTCACCCCTCTGTCCCCCATCAGTAAATCAGGACATTCCCAGTACCTGCCCCCTTCCCCTTATCACTGCTCTCTCAAAGGCAAAAAAACAGCCTCTATGGGACATGATAACATCCCAGGTTGCATCCTACATTAACTCAGGCAGGAACTTGCAGCACCATCAGGTGCCCTATTCAACCAAAGCCCGAGTACCAACTTCATCCCAGCTGAGTGGAGGACAGCCACTGTCATCCCTTTGCACAAAGGTGAAGCATCCACCGATCCAGGAAATTATAGCCCCATCAGCCTAATTAGCCTGATCTGCAAGGCCATGGAACAGATTATCATGGACCTCATTAACAAGGACAATGGCAACCTCCAAACACTCGATCCCACACAGTTTGGCTTCATCAAGGAGAGGTCATGTCTGTTAAATTTGGTCATCTTCTTTGAGACAGTCACCAATGCCATGGATGAGGGGAAGATGGTGCACACTGCCTACCTTGACATGGCCAAAGCCTTCAACACTATTCCCCACTCAACCATAATAGATAAACTCTCTCAACTATGCATCGATCCATATGCTACCAGATGGGTAGCAAACTGGCTCACTGATAGAACTCACCTAGTCAAAATAGGGGAAGCCACCCAAGCAGTAGACCCATAATGAGCGGCATACCTCAGGGATCAGTCTTGGGGCCTCTGCTGTTTGGGATATACTTTTCTCAGGTGCAGGCCAAAACCAGTGGGATATGGCTGACCAAGTTTGCAGACAGCTGCAAGCTGGGTGCTGTCATCAATTCCCCTAGTGATGTGGATATCCTCCAAGAGAGTCTCACCCAAACAAATGATTGGTGCCAGAAACATGGCCTCAAACTGAATGCCAAAAAATGCATCATCATCCCCTTTGGGGAGAGTGACATCCCCACAAATTATCACATTGGTAATAAAGTCCTAAGCATGCAATCAGTTGTGAGGGACTTGGGTACCCAGGTTGAAAACAAACTGATTTTTGACCACCATATTGCCTCCATTGTACGGAAAGCTTTCTACATGGCTCACCTCATTAGTAAGGGTATCTCATCCAGGGTGAAGGTGTTCACAACATCCCTGCATTCTTCCCTTATAAGACCCATTATTGAGTACAATCTCCTTTTCTGCATGTACCTCACAAAGTACATGCAGCAGCTATAGTGACTACAGAGGTTCCTCACGTGGAAATCCAGGGCCTCAAACATCTACCCTACATATCTGGGCTAAAAGCCATGTCCCTATACTCTGTTTCATACAGACTCCTCAAAGGTGACCTCTGTCTGGAATATAAAGCAATCTCAGACCCCACCTTGATGGGATTGCTACATATCCGCAAGTCAAGCTCCACTCGAGTAACCCATACTTGCGACCTTAACCTGGCCTGTGACATCAATAGGACTTGTTGGCAGGACAGATTTGTGTCCCAGAGACACCCCCATCTGTGGAATAGACTCCCTCTCCACATCAAGCAGAGTACCTCATTATCCCTTTTTAAGCACAACCTGGATAACTGGATGGGAAACAGAAAATACACCCCTGGGATGCCAGCTGTGTCCCTGCTGGACAGCGGCATCAGGTGCTGACTTGTCGGAACATAGGCTAAACTATTGGCCAGGCTTATAAGTGCCTCACGGTCAATAGCCTAGTAACAATCTATGATCCTGTGATCCTACGGTGACATTCTTGAACAAGTCCACCAGGTTCAATAAGCATGATCTACCCTTAATGAAGCCAAAATGGGTCAGGTCAAGAGTTTGAAGGCTGCCTATGCCCTTGTTGATAAGATCCATGATGATTCTTTGCACTGCCATGCAAATAAGGCTAGTTAGGTTTATGGGTCTATAGTTTCCATGGTCAGTTGATGGACCCCCTTGGTGCAAAGGGATTACTGTTGCTGTTCTCCACTCTGCTGGAACAAAGCCAGTACTCAGGCTGAGGTTAAAGTGAATGCCAAGTGGTTCCGCTAGATCTTGTTTTAGATTGTTTAGTAAGCAACCTGGGATGTTATCTGGTCCTATAGAGGCCATGATTTTGGCCTTGGAGAGTACAGATGTGACCTGCTCTTTGGAGATACTAGGTAGAGGACTGGTATCAGGTATGCTTTGGGGTATGGCTGGTGGGGACAGGGGGTGAAGTTTGTGCCAAATCTGTCAGCTAGCAGGTTTGCAATTTTCTCAGGTTCAGTATGAGAGGTACCGTCCACTATAAGTTCGGCACATAGTTGGGCATTCCCTTTTAGATTTCAGATGTAGTTAAAGAATGCCTTATGATTATCCTTAGCAAGGGATGCCACTTTAGCTTCATAACTAGTTGTAGAGGACTTTACAGGATATCTGATTTGCTTGCTCAAGCTGTGCAGAATATTCTTGTTATGCTGTGTAAGGTTGCTCTTGTTCTTAGACATAGTTTTTTTTTTCCTTTTGTTATATAACCTATTTATACTTGAGGTCCACCAGAGTGCCCTTTTTTCAGGAGGACCTGGTTTGATGTGGTCAGGTATAGCCAAATCTATACAGTTGTTTAGGTGGTGATACAGGGAATTTGTGTACTCCTCTGCATAGGAGTCATTATTGGCTCTATTAACAGGGGGTTTGATAATGTTTATACCATTGCTTAATAGGCTGTAGTTTGCTTTGGAGAAAATTTTCAGCTTTTTTTTTTGCTTCTGTGAGGGTGTCAGGTCTGATTGTTACTTCAAACGAAACAGATTTATGATCTGACCTTACCAGGGAGGGCAACATACAGGGGTTAGTGCAGTGACTCCCCCATGTTGGTGAGTACTATGTCTAGGACATTTGAGCCCCTTGGTGCAGACTAGCTGTTCCAGGGCATTTGTATTGACAAAGTCCAGGAACCTCAGGGCAAGCATGTTTCTGTTCGTGTATGTCACCCAGTCATTAGAACAATAGTTGAAATCTCCCATGACCAAAGTGTTTTGCTGCATCATGGGTGACTCTGGTAAGTCCAGGTACGTGGTGTGCTCCTCTTGGTTCTTAGTGGGGGACCTGTAGATATTAATGATGTGGTAGGGTGTTTTACCTATAGTTAGTTGGACCTAGAGTAGCTCAAGAGACTCATACTGTTTAACCTGTCTCAAGGTGTATTTGGCTTTAATGAAGATGGATACAGCTCCACCTATTGTTCTTTCACACTTGCCTTGGGGTTTAAATGTGTGGAAGGCATTGTAGCCTTGCACAGCTGGGGTGCTCTCTGCAGCCTTGAACCATGTCTCAGTGACTGCACAGACATCAGCATCTTTCAAGATGAGGAGTGCTTCCAGGGAATGCAGTTTCCTGTTAGGCTACTAGCATTAAGCAGTATAACCTTGAATTTGTCTTGAGTGGATTTTTTTACATCAGAAACGTTGTTTTGATGTTGCCTAAAAAGTCATTATGGGGGAGTCAAGCATTTTTGCCAGTATCCAAAAGCATAGAGGATAGAGGTGAAGAGCTTCTCTGGCAAAGCAGCATAGTCTGTCAACCATGTCTTTCCTGGTTGACAGATACTGGATCCCCATGGCTTGACAGCAGAAGCTAAGCCAATTGTTGAAGTCAAGCATTTTTTGTCTATATTGTGGCATCATCCTGAGTGGAGGTAGAATACTGGGCTAGGGACATACCTGCCTGAGACACATAATCAATTCAGTCATGTCTCACTTCATATACTCCAGAGAGGTATCTCTCAAGTTATTCACTCTAACATGTCAGTGTCATAATGGTAATTGTTGTTGAGTGACTTGAGTGCATGCATGATTTGATGGATCCTGGCAGCTGAATGTGATATTTTCCTTGTCCAGCCTGGTGAGGGGGGGCATCTGTGTGTCTCACTATGGAGTCGCCTTTGACCAAGACATTAAGTTTTGAGATGTTTACCTTATGGGCTTATTTGCTGAGACACTGGTATATGTGAAATTAATTCTATTTGCTTTGCAGTATGTACAAGTGGTTTACATTTGGGAGCTCTCTGATCTTTTGGTAGCCTTCTACTGCGTACCCCTATGTATGTGGGTTTATGTATTGTGACCTTGTTTTGAGTGAGAGGTGATGTGTGTGTGCTGACACCCTGTTTGATGTCTGGTTTGTTGTTACATGACAGAATTGTTTCCAAATTCATAGTGTAATTACAACTCTCACATAATGTAATTGTTTTAGGAGTAAGTGGTTGTTAGTATACATGAGGCAATTACTACATTGTCTCAGGATGCCCATGACAATAAGGCTGTCAGGATAAATGGTTGGAAACTGACCATCCATTATGGCAGGTTTTTACCATGACTACTATTGGGTAGTGGGCTAGTGTAACCAGATTTTGCTCTAAGATTAACAAAGAGGCTAATTCTATTGAAGGCTAGGGGTGAAAACTATGCAAATGCTTCTCAGTCAGCAAATGAGTTTCCTGCAATGCAGCAGGGAAGGTTGGGAGGCTTCACTACCAGATGTCTAGAAGAAAATTATCTTTCAAGGCATTTGCATCTATACTGGGCATTGCTGAAGTCCATTGCACAGTGTGCAGCTTTGTGCAATCACAAGGCTTAAATACAGGCAAAAGTAAGCATTTTAAGCTAAACTACCAATGGAAAAATGCACAATGAGCTTTCCTTCAGTAATTTCCAACTCAGATGATGTTCAAACTACACACTTGTGCCACAAGGGTGCAGACAGGGCTTTCCTAATATAAGATGGCTAGAATAGTGCTCAAGTGTAACAAAACAGTCTGGTTTTAACATATCTGAATGTAGTCTATGCTATGTAGTAGCTACTTAAAGCAACAGATCAACTTTTTTAAAGTGCAGAAAAATACAGTAAAAATCAGTAAAATGAGGCAGCAAAATGATAAAATACAGTCAGCAAAGTGCAAAGGAAACTCACAACGTACTTTTTTTTAAATTTTAGCAGTGAATGCTTTGGATTTCAACAGAATCTCTCCAGACCTCTGGCAAAAGTCACCAAACATTGAACAGTTCCGGTTAAAAAAGTTCAAACCCACACAAACATGAATACAGGTGAAATTAAACACTTTTAAGATAACACACAAAGAGCTTTCCTCCAGTAATCTCCAACTCAGATGAGGCTCAGACTAAATACTTCTGCCACAAGGGTGCAGGCAGGGCCTCCTAATATAAGCAAATGCTTTGGATTTCGGCAGAATCTCTCCAGACCTCTGGCAAAAGTCACCAAATGTTGAGCAGCTCTGGTTAGATGACCTGCAGTGGTACTGCCCTCAGCACAAAATGTCAGCTTTTCCAGCAGCTATGTACAGTGGGAGTGTTTCCTATAGATGATTTTAAACTGGAGAGGTTTGCTTATATACATGGCACGGAGAACCTCATTTGTGCATCACTTTTATACTAGCAGGACGAAAGACTTTTACACAGTTAATCATTCAAGACAATCAGATAGAAACAGAATAAACTTTCCACCAGCAATTTGCAACTTGGATGGCTTGAAATCAGCTGTGCTCCCACCAGAATGCAAAAGAACCCTCTTAATATAAAACAAACTGATTTTGAGCTCAAGTGCCGTACCAAATGCTTTACAACAAAAGTCAGAATTCCTGCAGTATTAGGAATCCTTGGAAATAAGTTCACTAGCCCTGACAAATGTTTAACAAAATCCAGAAAAAATGCACAATGTAAGAGAACTTCAGCAACACAGAAAACTTTGCAAAAAAGAAATATTTTGGCAGATTCATGAGAACTTTGGAAAACTCAGAATAGATTTGGCAGTACCAGAGGGGGTTAGAAAATATTAGAATACTGTTCTAACAACCTAACAGCAGTACAGTAGCAAACAGATGGTATTTTTTTAACAAGTGCAGGCTGAAAGACAGTGATAAATTCAACAAAATCAATAAATGCAGCACAGAAGCATTAAATAGCACTGTGACAGAGCAAGTGCAAAAAATACTTATATCAGTTTAGTAGGTCCAGGAGGTTTTAGAAGCAATCCAAACTTTGTAGTCACAGGTGTCCAAACCAGGCATGGGAAGCTCTGAATAAATGAGGTATGCTTGTAGAGATTGTAGGTGTTCCTGAAAGAGGCCTGGAGCTCATGAAGTTATATGGATGCCAAGGAAAACAGAATAAGAATAGAGAACCTGAGAGCTGGAGGAATCCAAGAAAGAAAAAAAAATAACAACAGTTATACTTCCCAGGCAGCTAACATCTTCTAAGCAGCACAGACCCTAGAATAGACAGGCTATACCTGGAAGGAAGCAGGCAGAAGGAAGAATGCCCAGACATGTCCAATGCAAATCAAATGCCTGTTGTACCAAAGAATGCCTCTAACTGTGGTAGCAAGCAAATACTTATTAAAGCTGAGGTAACACAAACAGAACTGCTGCCAGATTTTTTCAGCTGAGTCATATAGCAGAAGGAAGGCATGCAATAGAAAGAAAAATAAACAAAGAAGATGTGGACTGAATTCTATGGTAGTATTCCTTGGTAAACTGCTTGAATTTGAGAGAAAGAGTTTTGTGTTCAGCTTACAACTGAAGTTCCAATAATTTCTCGCTGAGAAATGGGCCAGACACTGCATACTAAAACTATGCAGCAAGCAGAAGACACCCAGACAATTGAAATAGCCAGATTATATCAGAGAAAATTAATAGTACGCCAAAGCTGGTGACCAAATTATACACCTGCAGCCAAAACAGAGAACCAAGAAACCCATGAGTTTATGAAGAGCTTACACCAGAGTTGTAATAATACAGGAGGTCAGAGAGAAAAGAGCACAAGCGGTTCACTGGAACATTGAAAAGGAGAGGAAAGAGAAGCTGAAAGATTAAACCACTAGCAATAGGACTCAAAAGGCAAAGAGAACAGTAGCAACAAAGTGAAAATGGAGAGAATGGCATGGAAAATAATAGGAATAAGGACCACTGGGGCCACAGGCACTGGAGCACATCTAGGAAAAGAGGAGCAGGTACCAGAGTGGCCCCTCATATGAATACCAACTTAGAGCTGTTTAAAAGTAGGAGGCAGCATGGAAAAACAGAGAGCCAGACATTACCATATGAAATGCCAGGACCTGTTAGAGTGTGTCCCAAAATGACAGACTGAATGGCTGAAAAATGGACTTTCAAAGGCTAAGTCCAAGATGGCCGTTTCCCAGAATACTCCCTTTTCCCCACAGTATGGTGATATCAGAGTTAGTATATATAACTTTGGTGGTATGACGGGTGTGGGGGGAATAGGTTGCCAGAATCTCCTCCAAAAGCACCAGTCAAAGCTTCTGTGTTATACCTTCACATGCATGAGTGAGGTCTTGCCCATGTTACATATTAACATATTCTATTTTGTGTCACATGCCTATATTTTTGGCTGCCACACTGTGTCACATTTAGTCTTTGTACATATTTGCCATATGTTCTACCATTCATGCTGATTTCATTTGTGCCTACTCTTTTATTGTTTGTACATATAACTATATTATGAATTAGCTCTGTTGTGCACTCAGCTGGCAGTGTTTCATGTTCTACCTACATATCTGTATATTTTGTTTGATTTATTAAATCCTAATATTACCACATAACTTTTTCTGAGGGTTGCTCTTTATTTACATGTAGTCAGTGAGGTACATGTTGCATGTCTGACCATGTATTTATTGCCCACAAAGATGCCATGTTGGGTGTGCCCAAATGTAAACATATTGTGTATTCTATGCATTAGGCATCATGTATGTCAACTATAGGTGTTCCTGATTATGCCATTAGCAGGGTAAATCATGTGAGAGTTCAGCAGTTAATATCCCTTTCTATTTATGGCTGCATCATCAACATTATATATAGAAGATTTTATACTGACAATTTAGGCTACACTTTGGCTTCCATCCCGCATGTGATTTATCAGGTATTCTAGGAAATCTTATATGTTGCAACACCTTGTTGTTCAAAGTGGCTAGGATTTGTGTTAATATGTCTGTTAAGGCAGTCTAGAACACACTAATTCAAAAAATAAAATTACTTAAGTGTACTATCACAGCTTTCTGTGACAATTAGAGCAAAGTCAAAAAAAATATTTTTCTTGTAAAATATCAAGACATTTTTTTTTCATGCCCCAGCCCCCTTGGACAGAACTAAATCAGTATTGCTCTGCAGAAAGAGGGACAGCTGGTAAACCTATCAACTACATACACTGACACTGTTTCTCCTTTCTATGCAATAAAGGCAGTGAGAAACAATTTTATGACATTGTCTTTTTTTTCTATAGCAGCTACTGATCTACTGACATCAGTAAAACCAATTGCCTATGCAAGATTATGGTCAGCACCTGGTACATATTTACCCATGTCTGGGCTATGTCATGCAGGCAGAGACAGATTCTTCTGCCAAAGAATGTGAGAAATTAAGCTTAAAAAGTGAGTGGGCTTTGCCTTCCATTGATTCCAAGGAAAGGAAAGGAAAGTTGTATGAAGTACAAGCAGGATTCTGGTACCTAAACAGTGGAACCATGCTGTAGACAAAAGATCAACCTAAGAGGAGGGAGGATTTTTCCTTGAAGTAACTTTTGATGCAAGGCATTCCAGTCTGAAGGATCCACTTTACAGAAAGCTCTCTGACATGGAATATTGGTGTATGGGGGTCTAACTAACTGCATTGTTATTCCTCAGTTTTTACCTGCTGCTCCCAAATGAATGAGGAATCTCTGAGTGGGAGGAAATGCCTGCCATTATGTAGTCTTTACATCTAGTATTCACCATAAAAAATGTTCTAGCTTCAACAGGCAACCACTTAGCATTATGGATGGCTAAGCAGTGTGTTCAGATTGTTAATATTTTTGTGACTTGATTGCAGTAAGTGGGAGTGCATACTCAAGCCTTGGCAGCAGTACACTAATGGCAAACAAATTTCTAGCTTCTCTGCTTACTAGATGTGAAACTTTCTATGGTTCTTTTAGCTGACACCCCCCACACACCCCCAACGATATATACCAACTACAAAATTGAACTATGATGGGGAAAAGTATAACATTCTGGTACTGACTGATTGCTTCATTACCCTAGGAAACTTTTTATCATTCGCAGAATTGAATTTTGCTGTTTCAGTGTCGATGAATACAGGTTTGAGGCAAGTAGATTTTGATTATCTAATATAGACCCAATGATTTTATCTACTCTGAAGAGTAATTACTGGTAAAACTGTAGTTTTTTTGGACAGAAAGCTTTCAAATCATGGTATAACATCAGACTTTATTTTTTATATAATTTATGCACAAGTAATCGGTCAACATTTTCAAAGGCTTTTTAGACACCAAGGAAGATATCCCCAGTAAGCATGCCCTCATCCATATTGGTGCAGATCTGCTTGATTAAGGAGTAAAGTGCTGCTACAGTACTGTACTTTTGCCTTAACCCATGTCAATTGTCCCATACCTCTCAACTTGCAGAGACTGAAGATATGTACAGAGGCTCCTGAAAAATAAATATGTTCTGCTAAAAAATCTGGACATCTAATTAACATAACATTTGAATATCAAATACCACAAAAGTCTCCCCACATCCATTAGAATTCTAGGATACTACTCAGAAATATTTGCTAAAAAAATAAGATTGACAAAAATATCACAAAAATACAAGTATGTTATGGAAGACACAGTGTAAAATCTATAGACTTTAATGAATGATACTGGAAAAATCTACTTATCAAAATTATTATTTTTTGCATATAGAAAAAAAAGGAAATGTAACACATGGCTGTAGTTCTTTAATTTACTGATGCCGCCAGTATACCAGGCATTTAATCTGGTTTCTTGTGTATTAAACAATTCCAAGATACTGTATGGCATGGTGTGGGAGTGGGAGGCAGAAAATCATGTGAAGAGGTAAAGGGTAAAGCAAACCTGAAAATAGGTATATAACTCAAAAAATAGGTACTTTGTGTGAAGGGGTAAATCAAGTGTACACATAGCACATACCTCCAGAATAAGTACAGTTGGGATGTATGAGTAAATCATATGTATTGATGTAATCAAAAATGTGATTAGATTTAATCTTCTCAATAATTTTGACCAATGGGCAACTGTTAGTTATAGAACAGCCATTGTTAGAAAGAAGATGGGCTGGACATATGGGATATGGGAAGTGGGACAATTAGTAAATGCCCTTACTTTGCATGCACTTCCCTACACTTTCCATTTTAATACTTAATGTTTTTTTTTCTCTTTAAGTCATGTTCTATACAAAGGTGAGACAAGATGCTTTCTGTTTATAATATTTATTACAATGTTCTACAATATCCAGTAATTTCATACTATACGTCAATGATTGCTGGTAGAATTAGTCTTCTCTGGCCATTCTTTCTTTCTCTGTCTTACTCTCTCCTTTATTGATGAAGTCATTTGCTTCAAACTCACTTTTGGGCTTAATCCTACTGGTTTATTTTAAACAGTGATCATTTTATTTATTTTTCTGACACTGTTGAGAAATGCCATGTCAATGACTTTTGTTGTGCTCTCTGTCCTACCTCTCTTTCCTACTGAACATGCCCCTAAGGCCTATGTACAATAATTTGCCACCCTCGTACTGCAACATTGCATTTCCATTTGTTTCTGTCTCTGAGAGATCAGTTTAGTTGATGATGATGAGTTATGCAGTATGCTTGATTCCTAAACTAAATTTCTCCGTTTCTGTATTATGCAGTACAGCAATGCAATTAAATAGACTAAGAATATCACAAATGAATCACAACAGCCTGGAAGCACAAACTTATGTTCTAGTACATCTAATTATTACCTAATGCCATACATACAGAAATGCCAAAATAAATGTTGCCATTTCGAGCCTCACCAAAGTTTGTTTTAAAGGTCTCAATATACACATCAAGCTTGTCAATTGATTCATGGATGCATTTAATGAGGTAAACAATGCAGCTGTGGCGGACTTCCTCAAGGAAAAAATATTTGCCTAAAATTATTTAACTCAGGCTATTTAGAGTTTCTGCAGCATGGTTCTCCCACTAAAATTGAGAATCTTAGATTTTAGTCTGTACTGTGGGCGAGCCCCTCCCCACATAGGAGTTATCACTGTATTGTCACAAGGCATCTCACAAAATAGGTCTTAGCACCAATCCTTATTGTGAAACAGTGATTTACTCTTTTTACCATCCTGCACTACGGTCAAAAATTCAGGCTTTGTATCCTGATTTTGTTTAAATAGAATCTGTATGTTTTAACTGTCTTCATGTGGATTTTATCTTAATATTCCATTTATCTAAAACTAGAAAAGAACTAATCCAATAAATGGTCTCTCAGTCATATGCTTTTACTACTATCCTTCTGTACAATAATATCTCCCCTCCCCTCCCCTCCTACATACTTTTATAACTTACTTCAATATATCTTTTCAACTCTTTACAAACATATACAATACTAAAATCTTCCCTACTACATCATTTTATAGTTACTTCATTATGCATGTTGAACTTCTTGCAAACTGTGCTTTACTGAAATTTAACAACACTAAATTTCTTTACAACAATCTTTTCTTTTCTACAGTATAATCAATTTACTTCCTACAAGATTTTAAATCTGCAAAAACTGCATAGACATATAATTGTTGATGTAAATTCTTTACTATATATACCCGTCTTGTGATTATGTTTGCCTTTTGTGAGAAATATAAATGTTGAGAACTGTTCGAACTTCACTTGCTAATATAAATGCACTGTGATGAAGCTTTTCTCCCCGAGACTCCAATGAAAAAAGTTCTCTACACAGTCAGACTTTCCTGGTCAACCCAAATAAATAATAAATAAATACCTGCCATGTACCAAATACATGCCACTTTTTCTTAGTATGGAGCTTTTTGTCCCCAGGTTTCTCCCTTTTTAATTTCTCCAGATCTTTTGGGTTTCTAATACCATGACGGGAATGGACCCCATTCCTAAGCCAAAGTATGATTAAAGTTCAGGAAATTAGTATTGTTTCAATCTTTGATGTCAGCCAGAAATGCTCTTTGCAGCACCCCTAATGTGCCCAGTAATGACTCCTTCTGCAGTTTGTACAGAGTTACATGTATTGGTAACATATCTAAATATGACTGTAGATTATTTTTTATAAGACCCATTGCTCCCACTACTATTGGAGCTGTCTGGGTATCTTTCTTCCACATTGCTCTCATTTCTGTCTGCAAATCCTGAAATTTTATGACTTTGTGGCTCTCTGTACACAAAACACTGTAGTCACTGGTTGTGGCAATCTCGATGATCGATGCTACTTTTGTCTTCTTTTCATGGACCACTATATCTGTTTTTCTCGCATCTATCTTTGACACTGTTAGTAATGGATGATACCATGCGATGTAGACTTCATCATTTTCTATGATGCTTTGTGGCTTATGTTTCCAGTGTTTTTATCCACTTCAGTACCATAATGTTTGCACAATCCTCAGTCCAACAGTCTCACCACATTATTATGCCTTTCAGTATACAGTCCTTCTGCCATTAGTATGTCGCAACCAGCAACAAGGTGTGCAACTGTTTCCAATTCTGTTTTACAAAACCTACAGTACATTGGTCTGTTTCTCATTTCTCAATGGACTTTGTAAACTAACGTGCATGTAGCCCACTATCTTGGGCCACCAATATTAACCTTTCATCTCTTGGTTTAAATGCGCCTCTCCTTCACCATTCGTGCATTCAATCCTGATCAACATGAGGTTCTTCCAGAAGTTTTCTGTACTTGCAACTACATCTATGCTTTTTCCACATTTCTTGCCTTCTCATGTGGTCCTTTGCCTTATATTCTTTATTTCTTTTGTTTTTTGGTGCATTCAGTTGCTGCCTAATTTTTATGTACTTGTGGTTTCATTTCCATTCTTGTTTGACACTGATATGCTTCTGCTAGCCTAAGCAGGGAAGTCATCTTAGATTTATTCTCCTCATGTTTCAAAACTTTCACTATGGTTGGTTCTTGTGAGGTGAGCAGATATGTGTGGAGTCTCACGATTGCAGATCATGTAATCAATTTCAAGGAAACCCATCCCTCCTTCAGATCGGGGAATATATAATCTTGGTATGCACTGATTTTTATAAATCATTTGGTGAGCATGAAGCATCCTTCTGTTTTCCTATCTAACCTATCCAGCGCTTTTTGGGGCCATCCAGTCACTCCAAAACTCTAAGTTAGGACAGGAATAGCAAACTGGTTTACAGCTTGGATTCTGTTCCTAGATGTCAATGCTGTTTTCAGGATTAATTTAAGTCTTCTAGAGTACTCCTTACTAAGTTGTATTTGCATTTGTTCATGTTTTATTGCTGATCCTTCATCAATTTGCAAATATTTATACACCCCCTCTTGCTCAAGTTCTTTTTTTTCACATTCTTGTCCCAAACTGATGTTTTCTTGGTGCTGCAGTTTTCCTGCTTTAAAGGTTGCTTTTGCACATTTAGCAATGACATTCTTATATCATCTGAAAACGTTTTGACAACTTGCAGTTGTGCTTTCAGTTCCTCATCTAATGAGCTATACAGTTTCAAATCATCGACAAAGAGAAGATGAGAAGTCTTTGCACTTTGTTTTCAAGGAGCCAAATTATATCCATGACCTAATCTGTTAAGCAGACAGCTTAATGGATTTAGGGCAAGACAGAATAGTTTCAGTGACAGAGTCACCCTGGAATATCCCCCTTTGGATGTTTATCCCTGGAATAATAAGTTGTCCTTTATCATGGCTTAATTGCAAAGTGGTCTGCCACTGTTTCATGGTCACTGTAATGTAGTCAATTACTGTAGGGTGTATCTTATACATTTTTAAGCACTCTTTTATCCAAGAATATGGGATACTATCAAATGCTTTTTTGTAGTCAATCCATGCCATACTTAAATTCTTACCCTTTTTACAGTTCTCGACTATGACCTTATTTAACAAGAAATTATGCTTTGTTCCACATGACTTTATTTTATTGCCCTTTTGTTCTATTGCCATAATTGAGTTTTCCTCTAAATGACTATAAGCTCTGTCAGCATCAGTTCCAGTGTATAGTTTATACTGTGTTGGAAGGCAAGTTATTGGTCTATAATTTTTAGGCAGGTTCACTCTTAAGTAGGAGCATTGTTTTTCCTGTTGTGAACCAGGTTGGTGTCTGCTTGGGGTGTGCATTTAAATAATTCTTACTCATAGCTAAATCTTAGTGCAAATATGTTAATACTTTTAACCAGAAGTTAGGTACTGCATCTGGGCCTGGAGTTTTCCAATTAGAGGCTTTTCTTAACTTTGTTTCAATCTCTCTGGTTGTTACTTCATCCCATTTCATATCCTGCACCTTTAAACTTCTTATTCTTTCTTTTACTTCTTCTATCCATTTAGCATTTTTGTTAAGTTCCACAGGATCTTCATAGATACTTCTCCAAAATGTATTTATTTATTTTCGTTGTGGTGGTCTTTCAATTCCTTTTACCTTATTTCCCAATTCTCTATAAAACTTTTTTGGGTCATTAATAAATTGCTTATTTTGTACATTTCCTTTATATTTTTCTATGTATCTTTTAAGTTTTTTCTGCCTGTGCAGATATTTTTAGTTTATTGTTTGCGATAGTACATGATAATTCCTGATATGTTCCAATATTGCACATTGCTTTTATCACGTCTATCTTTCTGAATATTTTTGTTGATCTGTTCCCTCTTCTATACTCTTCTAATACTGACACTTCTTGTCTTAATTGCTTTATGGTTTTCTCTATTCGATACTTCCATGATGGTATTCAATTCCTCCCCTTCTCTCCCTCACTACCTTGTTCTTGTGGTAGAACTTTATCAGTTATTACTTTAGCTGCACAGTAATATATCCTGTTTACTTCTGTTAAATTGCATGAATCTCTATGGACAGTCATAATTACTGTGTTCATTTACTTTATCAAACTTCTGACTTTTGGGGTTTTATTGACCATCTGCAGTCTATTTCTTTCATTGATCTTAATGTGCTTATCTATCTCATTAAGTCAAGCGACTCTTCTCTTAGCTCGGTTTCTTCCTGCAGGTATTCTATATAAAGTTATATTGCATCTTCCTGTGTCACAGTCTCTTCAATTTCATCCTGTGTCATCCATTGCTCTGTCATATGAGAAATCGCTGGCTTATCACTCCTCAACATTAACTGCGTCAGAGTTTCCACAGTTTCCTGTTCCTTCCCTTGCTGTCCAGCTTCAAGTGAATGTTTATACTGGTTTTCTCTGGAAGCCTCCAAAATATCTTCATGTGGCACCTGACCAGTTGCTTCCCATTCCATTGATTTCCCCCTAATTTGGAATTCCGTTGCTCTGTCCTGTTGTGGTGCTTTCTGAATTTGATTTTCTACACCAAATCCTTCACTTTGGAAGTACTTCATGACCTCAGTTTCTATTTCTTTAACTTCTCCATTACTGATCTCCTTTTCTACGTTTCCTCTTTGTCTTCTTATTTTTTGTGTTTTAAAGTTTTCAATGTCTGGATTCCTTTGCCTGCATTTCTCTTCAAATATATGTGGTGCTGCTCTTTTTGTATTGATTAGTTTTGCTTTCTCCTTTGCATAGATATTACACCATATTAAATTTCTTTCTTTCCCATGTCTATATTTCTGCAGATGTCTCCTGATCTTCCTGTTTCTCCTTACTTTGGGGACTCGTTCCATCATGCTGTGATGTAATCTATGTTAGACCTTCTACATCAAATCCTTCACTTTGCAGATATTCCATAATTTCAGCTTCTATTTTTTAACTTCTTCTTTACTAATCTTCTGCTCTGCCTTCTCTCTTTGTGATGCTATTATTTTATTGTGAAATTTTCCATATCTGGATGCCTTTGTCTGTATTTCTCTTCAGTTATCTTTGGGGCTGCCTTCTTTATGTTGATTAATTTGACTTTCACCTTTGCATAAATATTGTACCGTATCAAATCTCTCTTTCTTTCCCATGTCCATATTTCTTTTTTATACTTTCTTATCTAATAGAAAATGTTTGATCCCCAGCCTACATAAAGACTTATCTGAAAATGATAATTCATCTATGAATATGACTTACCACCAAAGTTTAACATATTAACATCCTAAACAAGTGGATTACTATTTTGACTTCTCTTTATTTTTTTTTTCAAAAAAATAAATTCAAAAACAATAAACAAGTACTTAGAAAATCTTCCAGGTATGTCTAGCCATAACTCATATACTTTCCATACCATTTTTTTTTTTCCTAGCACCATATCAGACATTTCTAAACCCCTTGTACTTGTCTTTAACCTATCTTTAACCATACTTAAAGTCCCCATTCATTTTAAACACACCTCCATTATACCTCTCCCCAAAAATCATAGGACCAAAAATATATATTGTCAAATTATAGAGCACATCAACAAATATAGCATACTTTGTTTTTCTTACGATGGAATTAAAGAAAGTCACAATAAACTTATTGCTAAATATATATATATATATATATATATATATATATACTAAAGTAATTTACCCTACACTAGAACCATGTGAATTAGGAAGGGGGAATATCTTTTTAACTTAAAACAACTTTTATTGTGTTGACCATTAGCACATTTTACAGTTGCACTAAATACATGTAGGAGGATCTCCAATAAAGTCATTTAATTGCTAACTGAGAAACAGAACATTTAATGTTCAGTTAGATGATGAATGTCAAATTATAGGAATCTCCATTACAGGAGATAATCAAGGTTTGGCACTAAGACCTATACTTCTGCACTTATTCATAAATACTAGGAACTTTAGTTTGCCACTCATTCATAGATACTCTGACCTTTACTTCTCCCCTTATTCATAAATGATCATTTGTAATCTAACCTATTGCAGTTACTTTTGTGCCTGCAATATCTTCATACGTAGAGCTGCACAAGCATTTCACATACGTAGAAACCCAGCTACAAAATTATTTCAGTACATTATCCCATTGGGTGAAAGAAAATCAACCCTCAATAAACATCACAAAAACTAAAAATTATTTCAGTACATTATCTCTTTGGCTGAAAGAAAATCAACTCTCAATAAACATCATAAAAACTGTGTGTATGCTCCCTAGTTCTAATTAAAAAAACTGAAACCATTAGATGCAATTAAGATTCTTGACTGATTGATTGATTGATTGTAGGAAATCATCTACAAAAGGTGCAGATCTATAAATACCAAGGCAACGGATTTAACTCTCTCTCTCACTTTATCATTCAAGGACTACATAGACAATGCGGCCAGCAAAGTGTTTGGTCAATTAAAGGCATGCCACATTGTATGTAACCACTTCATGTATGAGAAGAAAAGTAAGAGTTAAGAATGTTCTGATACCTAAACTTAATTATGATTTTCCTTTGAGCATACTGCACTTGAATCAAAATACCCAACTGATATGACTTACAATGGTTAAAACATGCTGACCCTTCACTCTAGTCCCAAAGAATGACCATCGTTTGGCAGTGCAAAAAGCAGTTGGCTACCAGTAAGTGCCAGAGCGAGCCTTCTCTTATTCACATAGACTCATAAAATTCTACATCACTGATAACGCCCACCTTTAAGACATTGAATATAAGACACTCCAGCTGTAACTTAAGAACCAGTTTAGGACAATCTTTCTCTCTGACTAGGCCATCATTTATTGCAACATTGTGTGAGAAAAGTTTTAGAAAAGTTGTACTGTAAATCTGAAATAATTTACTTGTGAGACTCAGGACTAAAACAGATTATATAGCATTACAATGAAATTGATAGATCACCTAAAGGAAACCCACAAGTATAATTGCTTTAGAAATAATGGCTAATAAAACACTGCCAATGATGAAATCAGCAAGAAAATGGGAGCAATATTGCTGGAATGGAATTCATCCTCAAGTCTTGATGAGTACCTTAACATCATGGGCCCTGTTTTCACAAAATCTCACAAAAATGACACTGATATATAAACTGTATAATATACAGCATGTATCACGGAGAGGGGAAGGCTAAAAAATAAAAACGACAGCCAGCGGCACAGGTCACAGGATAAAAAAGTACCCAATCTTTGTGTACACATTAGTGCCAGGACTGGAAAAATGTCTAACTGTAAAAAGAAGGGACATAGGAACCACACCAATATATAGAACAAAACCCAGAGGAACATTCCTGTCCAAGGAAAAGAAAAGGCATCTGTCTTCCAGGCCTTCTTGCATTGAGTTCTGTAACTGAATTGTACCAGCTGATTCTTAAGAGAGGAAGCAAAGAAGTCTACTTGAGGAACTCCCACGCAGATGGAACAAATTTTGGAAGACCCCTGGTCAAGTGCCCATTCATGAGGGTCTGCCTTGGTTTTGTTCAGCTTGTCTGCCACTAAGTTTTGTTCTGATGGAATGTAGGATGCCTGTACTGTGAGACTGTGCTATGAGGTTATATCCCAAGCTAACATGACTAGTCTGCAAAAAAGGGTACAAGCTGGTTCTCTCTTGCTTGTTGATGTACCACATGACATTGGTATTGTCTGTAACCATTTGAAGATGTCCCGGGGACCAAAGATGATTCAGAGAGTTGAGTGGTTGATGAGGGCAAGCATCTCCTTGATAATTATGTGCGTGCATCTGTCCTTGGTGTCCCATGTTCCCTGCACTTTTAGCCCTCCAGAAACTGTTCCGCAAGCATAGTCTGAAGCCTCTGTAGTGAGTGACTGCATTGGAGGAGAGAGGGAGAAGGAGAGACCTGGGTTTAAAGATATCTGTTGTCTCCATGAAAAGAGTTTGGTTCTGACAAATCCCAGTACTGGGACATGAAAAGATAAATGATGTTGATGCTGAAACCAAAGGGATTTCAGATACAACTGTATCTTTTTCATGTGGAGTCTTACAGGAGTATCGCGAGAATCATACATGCCATGAGAATCAAAATCCTGCCATATATTTTCGCAGTGACCAAAGTCTGAGTGGAAACCCTTAGAAACAGATCTAGATAAAAGATCTATTTTTCCTGTAGAATAAAAGCTCTTTGAACTGAGATTTCTAGTTGATATCCCAAGAATACAATCCTGTGTAAAAGAGTCAAGAAAGACTTTTGAATTTTCTCTTGGAATCCCAGCTTGTGTAAGAGATCTCTCACCCAAGAGAAATTCCTGACACTTTGAGAAAGATTCTACAAAGATAAGCAAGTCATCTAAATATGGTTACCCCATAGTTTGCAATGATCTAAAACTGGAGCTTGACACTTATGAGTAGTCTTGGTGCAGTGAATAGTCCAAAAGGTAAGGTAGACAACTGATAATGGGATTAATATGCACAAAACCTTAAGAAGTGTCTGAAGTCTGGATGAATAGGGATGTGATGATAAGCATCCTTTAAGTCTAGTGTTTTCCAGGAAACTTGAAGGAGGAAGAGGATGTAACAGGTTATGAAGTAACATCATTTTGAATTTGGGCACTATCACAAACAGGTTTAGGAAAGAAAAATCCAGAACTGGTCTCCAAGCATTTTCTTTCTTTGGCACTAGGAATGCCCTTGAATAAAAATCCTTCCTCACCTGGGAAGGAGGAACTGGCTCTATCTTTCCTTAGGACAGCATCTGATAAAGTACCATTGGAAACAATAGAGTCTGATCTGGAGAATGAGGAATGACCAACCCTAGAAAGGAGGAATTTACTTCACTGCCATCTACAACCTTGACGAGTGATTTTCAGAACCCATTTATCTGAAGTAATTTATTGCCAAAGAGAAAATGGAGATTTATATTATGTAGAAAAATAGGGGGGAAGCAGGGGGGGGTCACAAGGTCTAGTCAATAGTAATTCAGACTTATAGGACTTTTGGAATATTCTTGCCATTTTTCTATAACATCTGTTTACCTGTATTTTGTTGATACTGTTTATTCTGTTTTATTTTTTTTTTTTTTTTTTTTTTTTTTTTGCAAAAATGGATGAGGAAATAGATAATTTGGAAAAGGATATCTGAAAAGTCTTAGACTTTCCTTGGATCAGCTTACCTATTTTCTTCTGACTTTTTGATCATCTCTGCAGGGGGGGATAAACACTAAATCTCTATCTAAGAGAGGATTTAAAACCTCATTTTAACATCATCTGGGAGGTTCTGAGAATACAGTCATGTAGACCTTCCCAAAACAGTACCAGTAGCCATATCCCTGGAAGAGGTATCAACAGAGTCATGCACAGACACTGTAAACAATAAGTAGTGACCAGTGCAATCAAAGAAACCAAGTTATTAAAAGCAGATTTTTTCCTCACAAGACAAAATTGCCGCTAAAACATTCCTCATACTTCTACAGTTTGTCAGAAAAACTTTAACATATGAGCCTGACAATTCAAAATGATGAAAATCAAAGTTACAGAAGTATACATTTTTTACCATAGCTATACTTTTCAATAATTTTCCCATCCTTATCAGAAAGAGTAGAATTGGAATTAATTAAATGCTTAGCATCAGTGGGATCATCTAAAGCTATAGCTGCTGGGTCATATTTCGGAATAATGAATAAAAATTTAACAGACTGAGGAACTTTACACTGCCTTATTAGGGGCAGCTGGCTGACTATCAGGAAAATGCAGGCAGTGACACATACCCTATATATCAGACAGAAGAGGAGGAATCTGTGTAGGCTCTGGAAAATCCTTTTGTAACAACTCATAGTATTTAATGAGGGACTGAGAAACCTCTGTGTTCTCCCACTGAAAACACTGGTAATTCTAGCAAGAGTCTCAGAGAAAGAGAAACCTCCACAGGGAGCAATGTTCTGAGACTGAATTTGAAATATGAGGAAAAAAAACTGTATTCCTCCCTTCATCTTCTTGTCCAGATTCAGAATCATGAATCTCTATGGGAAAAGAGGAAGCCCTCTTTCTTTTACAAGAAATTACTTTACAAGTAGGATCAATAGTCTGAATTAAACCCTGAGCCATACCCAGTAAACTACTCCTATCCAAAGAAATTGAGGAGGAGTAGATACATGTTTGCTTTTCTGTTTCTTTTTGACAGGAAAAATGGTGCTAACCTTGTTACTAATGGCAACAACAGATTCCCAAGGAATGGGCACAGCATTCTGACACAACAGGGAAATCTCCTGTGTTCCCTCTCCCAGGACCGACTGAAGTGCCTCTCCCTTGTCTAATGAGCAGACCCCAATAGTCACAGTGGACATGGCTAACTTCTAATCCATAGTGGCTGTAGGGACAACACCAGAGGGATATGGGGTAAAATATGAGTGGCCTGTAGTGCATCAAATGGCAACAGCAGAGTCAACCACATGCAGCTGAGGTAAATTACTAGCCTGCTCTTTCATTTTTTTTCTTTTTGTGGCTGAAAGAAGGACAACCATGGGACCAGTACTCTGTTCTATGGTCAAGTTGAAAATGGTGCCTGTTTCCTATGAAAGATAATCAGTAATTGACAGTAAACACCAGCAGTCCACAAAGGTTACTTTTTTTGACAGAAAAATATGGTAAAAATACTTTAAAACACTAAGGCAGCCCCTACAAAAGTAAAATAATCAAATCACCCCACAGAAAAAATGTTTTTAGTTACTTTGCACTACTTTTAAACTAATGGAAAAATGAGTGCTCTGTTTAAAAGTACATTACATTTTTGAGACCGTCCATTAAAACATATCACTTCTAGCTTTAAAATAACTTTACTGAAGAGGAAAGTAATAAAACATCAACATAATTAAGAAAATTGAAGGCTTTTCCCCAAAGTGAACTTATCTGCCCAGCTAAAGATATGACCCTTTATCCTCAAAAGCCTCAGAGGAGCGTACTCTGCAGTGGCAGTAAAGCTCTGAAGGGCTTCATGCCCAATCTTTTAATCAGCTCAGCTTGAGTTGTCTGATGGTTTGGGCATGTGGAAGATGCCCTAAAGCTTTGGAAGCTGGCTGGCAGTAATACCCCTGGTAGAATATAACCCATAGCTCTAAGGCTACTGCAGCAGTGAGCAGTAACATAAGCAGCCTATTTTTTGAATATATATATATATATATATATATATATATATATATAGTTATGACCTTGAAAGCAAAGCAATGATTTCTACACACCTTGTAAATATAATTTCCTGGTAAAAAAAATGATAAGATGAACTCTATTCTTTATAAAACCAACCATTTTGATTTTTGGGGGGTACTTATTTTAAGTATTGTATTTAGTTTTCACCCACTGCTTTCTACCAGTCCCTTCTGTTCTGTGTTAGTAGAAGCTCTGCCAACAAAATGTGGGGTGTGAGTGTTTGTTTTTCTGGCCAGGACACAGTGAATTCATACTGTAGCCAATTCACTGGCCTGGGTCTAGGTCTAGGGTTTGACACTAGGCAGGGTCTGACTCTGCTTGTATCCATTTGTTTATTTTTCCCATGTGGCAGAAGCATCTGATATGCTTCAGTCATTGTTATCTTTTTTTGTCTTTGTCTGCATAGTAGCATAATAAGATGCAGGGCGTAGGTAAAGCAATATAACACATCTGCAATTTGGCATGCTTTCTCCCATAACAAGCTCTGGTGCTGTATATTGTCCTTCTCCCATATAGCCTGAAGGGGCTGCCATATATGGTTTTGTTTCTCATCTAAAGGTTTACATCACATAGTCTACTCTGTATTCTCACAATATGGCATCTTCTTCTTATTCGGAATCTGATTCTGTCCTTTCATGTAGAAGAATTTTTTTAGACAAACAATTTGCATACCCAGAAAATCCTCTGATTTGTGTTCTCAGCTACCTGTTAGTCATACTTACCTGAGCACTATCCCGAAGTATGTCAGTAAACAAACTAATCATGAAAAAGACAAAAATTCTCTTTAGCTAAAGTAGCCTAGACTGTTCAATGTACAGAGGCAACAGAATTGGCATGTCTCTTCATGAAACTCCAGAATGTATGGCCCCGAGATGGCAGGTCTAGGAACACCCTGATTTGTAATCTTTTCTCAAGCCACCTTAAATATAATACCAATATGATATAAAAGCCTGAGTGAGAGAGAGAATTCCGAAACAAAGTCCCATAAGATTTTATGCATGCCCAACACAGTGTGCATAAACTAAAAGAAACATCACAGACATGCCAAGCAAGGTAAGAAAGACTTAAGACATGTTTGGTTGACGTAGGAACATGTATGAATCCTTTTGTTGGTAGAATTAGCTATGTTTAGTATACAGTTGTCCTTTAATTTTGTGGCTAGAATAAAAAGTAGTCAGAAAATATTTCAGGTTCATAAAACCATTACTTCTATCCCCTCTCACAGTTGCACTTTTATGTAAGCTGAAATTCTGTATCCAGTTTCATTGACCGTCATGGATAGTGTAATACTAAAACAACTTCTGAAGACCTGGAAAATATGAATGCAGCCATGGTTTCTGTTGAAAACTTTAACTTACAACTCTTGTAACATATTACCACATCCCAATGCCATATCTACTGTGCAAGAAAACAATATGCAAATGTTCACTTTATTATTCATTTTGCATTAAAAGCTAAGAAATAAAGTCTATATCACAAGTAAAATGATTAACTCTTACAGTTTCCATCAGCAAGTGTCTCACCAGCTATATAATTGCAACATTATTGTTATTGTAGTAAAGTGTGATATTTCTTAGAACATGTTAGAGGAAGAGTGACTAGAATCTTACATACTATAGTGTTTTACTGGCAAAGCATCTAGTTTTTCTGTGTTTGATTTAAGTCATCCAATTCCTTAGAAAATAAGCCTTCACTAAATTGATCTTAAAATTTAAGATCTGCAAATTATATTTCTTAATCAATTGTAATTTCATGGAGCGGTTTGCTGCATACTGAATGCAGTCATAATCACAATGGAGTCAATCAGTTCTAAATACAACCCAGAGAACAGGCAATACCCATATTATTACTTTAAAACTTAATGTAAATTGCTGTTAAAGGAGAAGCAAGCTGTCTAACATTGAACTAGCAATGTCCCCAGTTTGGAAGAAAATACTTGTTTAAGATAGGAATTTGTCAAAAGATTCTATTATAAAAATGCTTAAATCACTCAGAATGCAATTCCTTTGATATATAACTTTATACAAAGAAAAATCTCTGTGGATGTAGCTATCCTTTTGTTTAACTGAGTATTTATTCAGCTTTTACAATGAAGCTGACACAAGTATGAATGTTGTTCAGGCTGATAGAGGGGTTCCCATGGGAAGCAAGTATGCATCAGGGTTTTGCTCTGAGCATGTGGTGGTTCATACTGGTGATGGACTACATTAGCAAATAGGTCAGGAGAGACAAATCAACAATGCTGGTACACTATAAGCAGACTCTGATATGGAACTTCAGTAAATTATAGGGAGATTGGAATGCAAAACAGAAAGCAAAAGGGATGAAAAGAGTACAGACAAGGCAGCTGTCTGGCAGCAAAATGGGGTATCAGAAGGAGAAGATGAAAAGTGAGATAGAAGGGAAACTACCGGAAGTGGATGACAGCTTTAAGTATCTTGGAAGGTTGATGGAGGAGAAGAGATAATGTCAGAGGTTCTGCAGCCAACTGGCACAAAATGTCAGGAGAAGAATATGACAGACAAAATCCAAATAAGCTGAAGAGTGAGACAGACAAAACAGTGGTGTGACCAGTGTTTCTGTATGACACAGAAACCTAACAGTAGATGCAAAGCAGCTGGGAAAGTTTGAAGGGATATAGATGAGGTACCTGAAATGGGTGGTGGGATGCACACTATAAGACAGACAAATTAAGACATTATGAAATGGGTGGTCGGATGCACACTATAAGACAGACAAATTAAGACATTATAGCAGAAACCAAAGTATCTTCAATTTCAGAGGCCATCAAGGAGAACAGATTATGGTTCACAGTGGTTGAATAACTGAAGATAATCTGGTAAAGAAGATTTGGGAGAGAAATAAAGATGACAGGATGAAATGAGGATGTCCAGTGAAGAGATGAATAGATTTCTTGAGAAAAAAGCTAAGTTGTCAGGCATGACTGCTGAATTAGCTAAGTGAGTGACACTGAAGTGAGACAGACAGGGCAGTTGACATGACATCTAAACATCCCACTTCCTGTAGAAAAGTGGGGAAATGGGGTTGATTATTATAATATAATAAAGAAACTTGATATTGAGGTTAAAAGAACAGTGAAGGGCTAACAACCCTAACATTAAATTTCCTGATGTTTGATCACTTAATGTGTTGGATATAGTGGCTAAAAAATTGTCATGCTAATGTTGCAACTTTTCTGTACTTGAATTATATGACAGGCCTACACATTGTTATGCACTTCTTGCCTAAGTCCAGTCTTAGATAATTAATGCATAATGTCACTTTGCTTGTTGTTTGATATGGAAATGGAAATGCATGCTACAAAATTTGCCTTTCAACCATTGACCCCTACCCACCCACATTTGTTTCTAAGCCACAGCAATAGTACCACCCTCCTTCTAAATGCTCTTGCCCATCTGTCTTCATAAAAATTTGGGAATGAGATATGAGGTTTTACAAAAATTAGGGAGGTATGCTGATGACTGTAAGCCGAGCAGTTATTCACTCATCCAGTGTTACTAAACTGCTCCATAAAGTGCCAAAGTATGCACATATCTAGTATGGTATAAATGGTCTCAAACTAAATACAGAAAATAGCAACATAGTAGTAATCAGCAGACAAACTTCACCCACCTCATTTATTAGAAGTGGTACTCCTCTTCAAAAAAATATGGTCATAACAGATCTGAATGTTTATGCAGACTACTCTCTCTGTCTTATTAGATCATCATGGTTCCACCATAGTCAGGAAGGCCTTCTATCTGGCCCAGTTAATTTCCAAGAAAATGTCTACAAGACCAAAATAAATCATTGACCCTTGCCCTTTTCCATTATCAGATCCATTTTCAAATGCAGTGCTCCTTCTGTTATGCAAAAATCCAAGCATATTGCTGAAATGCAAAGACCCCAATTTTTTTAAATAAAAGAACCTCCAATTTTTCATGTAACCTGATAAAGTAGTACCAATCTCTGTATACTCTGTAGGCTACCAGCTGCCCTCTCATGACCTGTATCTCACTTGTCAAGCCAAAAAAATACCCGACTCCAGTTGAACTCCTATTTCTTCAAAAAAGTAATAGGGATCTAAATTTCAACTAATAAATAAATAAACAAGACTCACTGAAGAGACCGGGTCTTAGATCAATGCATTTCCAGCGTGTGGAATAAATTACCCCTGCAGGTTAAGCAAACTACTACTTTGTCTCCCTTTAAGGCTAGTCTTGATATTTGGATAGAATGACACAGATTTACAACTGGGCTATCCTGCAGGCCTTTATTTGTTTTGGGGGATTACACTAGTACATACTTATAAAGGGCTGCAAGAACTTTTAAGTGTGTCTCTTTTAAGGTGCATGTAGTTAACCCACTTATGGTTCCTGTAATGCTTGCCTAGTATTGTTCCTAATTACCTATACTCCTATAAGACCCTCAGACATGCAGACACATTGTGCCTCACCATGGCCTTCTCAAAGTTAAGTCTATTTAAACTTTACACAGGACTAGTTTGCCCACCTATGCTTCCCATCCACAGGAGTGATCACCTCTGGTTGCACAGGCCATTAGTGAAATATAGAAGGTTCTAGTTGCCAGAGCTATCTTTTCTGTATTACACCTTCTTGTCATTCACCTCACTCTGGTCTCCTCTCATTTCCCCTTAATGCTCAGCAGTCTTATCTTACCACCAAGATAGTCCGTAATTTCTTCAATTTGTTCTTCATTTCCCTTATCTTGCACCCCACCCAGTCGCATCCTTCCTACTCACTCAGCTCTCCTACCTTCTCACCCCAGCAGGCTGTGACATAATTTACACCTACTCCTTCAGTCATAGCATCACTCCTGCATCAGCCACAATCCCTCCTACTGCCAGATTGTACTGTCTGTACAGTTCAAACATGCCAGATTCCCTGCTCTCTTATCTCAATACCATCTCTTAACCTGGTACCTGTTTCTCCTTTTTTCTACCCTTCTTATCTCAGGTTCATTTACCTTAGACGTGTCTAAAACACCAGTTAACTCCAACTCTTTACATAAGTTGTCCCACCTCCTCATTCATAACCTTCAGCATAGTGACAAAACCTGACATGCTTTATTCTACCCTTTCAATCATTAGAATTTCTCTCATGTGTACTTCTTCTCTCCCATATGTGTAACATCTCTGTACTAATCCCTTCTTATTACAAGTCTCTTGGTACTATCTTTAAACAGACTATGCGCTATATATAGAAATCACACTTTTGAAAAATTCAGAAGTAATGAAACAGAAACCTTTTAGCATCCAGGAATATCCTTTTGTCTTTGTCCTGTAGTCCTTTGATCAGTGTTTTCATGTATACATTTTTGTAACAAACACCAATGGGAATGAGAAACATTGCAATTTTCATTATATTCCTAATATTTGAAAGCAATTTATGAAAAACTACCTGATAATCAACCCTTCACCCTGTTCACAAAAAGCCCATCCACCCCTCTCCTTCAAAAGTGTCCTCTACTTATTTATATAAGACAACATGCAAATGAAATGTTTACCACTAAAGGCATAATAAAATGTATACAAGATTTGATCATTTAATATCACCACTATACTGCATGACACCTGAATAAAATGCAATGAAATGCTATGTCTGAATCACCTATGATTTCTACTTGTTGCTATACTATTTACATTGCTGAAGTATCCTAGCTACATAGGGTGAACACCAACATAACAGTAAATGTCTGTATATGATAGCAAATAACTATATCTACCCATAAATTACTTTTACTAATGCTAATGGTCAGCAAATGCCTTGCTGCTAAAGAAAATAACACAAACATTGGATAGGCTGCAAATGTTATAGGACCCTCTCTATACACCAATCAACCACTGATGTCATAATACACAGAAGAGCAATTCTTCCATCCTTTATAAATCATACAAAAAGGATCAGCTGCATTCCAAGTTCTTCCCTTCATACCACCTACAGGATTAGGGGCATTTAGCTTTCATGAGTACAGCTATCCCAGAAGAAAAATATTGTACTCTACCATAGCAACCACTTTATTAAGCAGTAGCTAACCCTGCCTCCTTGATAGTACATCACCATGAAAAGGAATTATGAATTACACAACAATCGCACTTTACGCATGTCTCTTGTAAAACACATACCCCCGGATTCACTATGCCCTGCACGGCATGCAGGATCAGTGCAGGAGCTCTAGTAGGCAATATGTCTGCCATGCGATCCAGGAACGGCCTGCACGGGAGTGCACGAGAGCTCTTGCACTAATCCTGCACGGACTAACCCCTTGTATGCAAATCACCCCATTTGCAGGAGAAATCCATGCAAATGAGGTGATTTTGCAATCCAGGAAACTTGCGACCATCAGTGCAGGACTGGTGCAATCTGCAGAAATGTACTTGGTTAGTAACCGAGTACATTTCTGCAAAATCCAAAATGGAGCTGTGACAGCTCCAAATAAAGGCTGCATATCATTGAGGAAGCATGCCAATGGCCAAGTATAAGGCCACTGGCATTGCAAACAAAATAAAAAATAAAAAAATCAACTTTTAATTTTTTTTTAGCCAATCTCGGCTGTTTAAGCGTAGGGCAGTGGCGCACAAACGGGATTGGTGGGAAAATAACAAAATAAACCTAAATGAAGCATTCTAACTAAAATCAGTATTCTGCCATGCAAGTCAATGACAGGCAGAAGACAACATGGTCAGTGAGTAGTAGTTGCTAAGGGGGGGAGGCTCAGTATGAGACATTTAACTATGCATCAGCAGGCAATCCTATGCAAATGAGGGGAATGATAGTGAATCCCAGTTTTCCCCATCATGCTAGTCAGACCCCAACAGTGTAAGAGTAGGAATAGCTTGGTGCAAGCCTAGGAGTTAGGTGACATCATGGGGGAGAAAAGGTCCATTTGCTTACATTGCATTATACCAAGTTCCAGATAAGCACAGAGCAGTTACATTTCTATTTACATTTATACACGAGCAGTAGATACATTTATACATTCTAAGATTTTGCAGAGGTGGAAGTTTCTAAAGAGAAAGCACACGTGCAACTTAGTGGATTGTACGGGCAGCAGTTATGTATAAAAATTGCTTTGTCATTTCAGTAAGATGTTGAGAATATTATGTTCAAGCAGCGTATTTGGATAGTATTGTACAGTGAAAATGTTTTAATCCTGTGATGAGCATGTACAGGACCAGGATTGGTTAAGATTTTCTTTAAGCAGTGGTTTAAAACTACTGAGTTGGAGAGTTTTATTTGCATGGGGATTCCAGAGTTTAGCAATGTACTGAGAGTAGAGCGAGTTGCCTGCAACATTATTTGAATTATTTGTATGCAATAAGAATCTGTTACTAGAATGCTAGAACGGAGGTCTCTTGCTGGACAGTAGGGTAGTAATAAGTTTTGTACTGCAGGAAATTTTTCTGGATGATGAATGAGTTTGTGTACTGTATTTAGGTATAAATATGTTAGACAGTTGTGCAGTTCAAGCCAGTTTAATTACTTTAACCTAAGACAATGGTGGGTCCTATGAGGGAGACTGGTGGCAAATTTACAAATTTGATTGTAGCAGGAGGCAAGTTTCTTTCTTTGAGTATTGTTTATGTTTGTTAGGATAGGAGTGGCACATAAGAGAGTTAGCAGTAAGAAGGTGGTGGCTAGAGTTTTTCTTGCAGTATCTGTAAGGAATCCATTGATCCTATAAAGGGAGCCTAGTTTCTGGTGTGTAGATTTAATGGTGTGCAGAATATGGTGGTCATATGTGACACTGTCATCTATTATAACACCTAGAAGTTTACTGTGAGTTACAGTTTCATTGACAGTTTTATTTTCTGACTTTGTGGTAAAAGATTGCTTTTGATTTTGGCAATTTTTTGAGGTAAAAATCATTAACTTAAGTTTTCTTGGAGTTGAGTAGGAGGTTTGATTCTTTGAGGCAGGTTTCTACAGAGGAGAAAGATATTTGGGTAATGTCTTGGAGCTTATTTATTATTGAGACCACACATACTAATGTTGAGTTATCTGCATACAGAACTAAACTAGTTTGGTGAGTGGAGGTGTGGACATCATTAATAAATATATTAAATAGTAGAAGACCCAGGATAGAGCCCTGAAGGACACCTCTAGTAACTGGTTGAAAGGATGAGAAGTTTTGGTGCCATTTTATCACCTATTGCCTACCAGATAGGTAACTAAAGAACCACAACAAGGACTATTGTGAAAGTCCTATTCAGGAAAGTTGAACAAACAGTTTCTGGTGTGAGATGGTATCAAATACCTTTGACAAGTCTAAGAACATGGTAGACACAAGAAGACCATCATTTCTATGTCAGTTTATTATTTTGATAAAAGATAGTAGAGCAGTAGTGGTGTTGTGATGGGGGCTAAAGCCATGTTGTGTTTCTGAGAGCAGGTTATCTGAGGTTAGTTATTGCATCAGCTGCATATGGATGCATTTCTATAATATTTTGGAAAGGGGAGAGAGAGAATCACTATCTGTCTATAGTTATTAAACTGTAGATGTGCTGCCTTTGTGCAATTGTATTATGTAGGATTTTTCCACAGTGAAGGGACATATTTTTCAGCTATGGACCTATTAATTAGTATGGACACAGGGAAGTCTATGACTTCTGCAGGCATTTTTAGGTAGTCTGATTGTAGTTGGTCTGCAGCTACAGAAGTAGGTTTTAGTTTAAGGAGTAACTTCCCTACAAGTGAGGTAGGTACTGGACTAAAATTGAGGAGCTGTGGGTGGTTTTGATTGGACAGGGGTAGAGTGTGGGAATAGATGTGTTAGTATCTAAGAGAGATAACATAGATTGTATAAAGTAGAAATAAAACTGTATGGGGATACAGTCTGTCATATTGTTTGTTTATGGAGAGGGGCTAGTGGTCTTGCCAGGGTGGAGTAGTTTATTTAGTGATGACCAAAACAAATTTGGGTTGTTTATATGTTTGTCTTGTAGACTGGTATAGTATGTCTGCTTATCCTGTTAGACATGGAATTTTGCAAGCTTTCTAAGATGTTTAAATTGATGAAGGGCATTTTGAGTTTTATGTTTATACCAGCTTTTCCAGGCTTTATCTCTTTTTATCATGATTTTTTTTGTTTCCTTTGTCAGCCATGTTGTTGGGTTGGTATTTACTCTTTTATTACATACTGGTACTAGATTATTTAAGGTTTGTAAGATTACATTATTACAGTGTTCTATGGCAGTATTTAGTGGCATTGTTCTAAGTACATTCCCATTATATTTGTTTAGTGCTTCATTGAAAATATCTTTGCTGAAATTGGTTGTATTTCATATTTGATTATAGATAGTATGTTTATCTAGGTTATGGTAAGTTCTAATAGCATATGTTGGTATTGTCTCTTATGCTATCTGAGAGGCAGCCTATTTTTGTCAGTTTGTCTGGTTTGTTTGTAAGAATCCAATCCAATGCTGAGTGTCTCCCTGAAGTTTTAGTGATTCTATTAGGTGTGGTTATTAAATGTCTGAAGTTGTGCAAGTCTATGGATTCAGTGGGACTGGTAAAATTTATGAGTTGCTAGTCAATATTTAAGTCTTAAGGTATTACAGTTTCATGAATAATTTCTACTGGATGCTTTCAGCAGTATCAACATTATTCCCTGGTAGTATATAAATTGCTGCTAAACCTATAGCCTTCATATTGTTGATTTTTAGAAGTGCTATTAGACGTTCAGCATTGTTAAATTTAAGTAGTTCTTGTGGGAATAAGGTTATGATTAGGGAATTTTTGTAGATGGTTGCTACACCACCTGCACACTTGTTTTGTCTGTAATGCCTGGATATATTGTCTCCTTGGGGGGTCTCATTATCCTTCATTTCTTTTTTAATTAGGTTTCAGTAGTTACGACTATATCAGGAGTGTATGTTGTAACATATGTATATATGTCATGGATTTTATTCCACATACTTCTTAAGCTCATATTTAGTAAGGTGAGTTTGTATTGTGCTTTTTGTTGAAATGTATTTGGTGACTAGTTTATTCTGAGGTTGGAAGTGATGGCTTTATGAACAGTGGGACTAGAGTTGGGATGAATATTTCTGCTAATTTTTTGAATTGTTATTTTAGAGAGGGAAGAGTGTGGCCAGTTATATTTTGGTCTTGGTTTGATATCTGATCATACATTTGGATGCTTAGTTTTAAGATACTTATAGAAAAAATAAATCAGATGTGGTCTGTTTGTTATGGAGCATTATGGAGAAAGGCAGGCTGGGTAGATGTTGATATTCTTTGTGAAAATTGGTTGAAGTCCTAAGTATTTGAAGGATGTGGATTTGATAAATGTTGATGAAGGCTAGCAGAGTGAGGAGGAATAGTAAAATAATCTGATTTAGGGGCATCTTATCTAACTTGGGTTTTATCTTTGTTATAAATTAGGATAAAAAATGTTAATAGGGTAGTGGGTTGGTTGTAGAGATGCAATTTAATAGTTATAGGAGGCATGGATTAAGACAATTTGTGAGAGAGTCTTGGGTGGGTGTTACGTTACTATTGGGAGTAATTGCATAGCTTTTTGCTATCTGAGGGAACTAATGGTATTGGTTAGAGTAATGTGTGGGCAGTGCTATGGAAGTATAAATGCAGAGTAAGAGGGTGTGGGTGAGATTTGGGTGTAGATTAGGGGAGCAGAGTGATCCAGAGTGCTAGCGAGGGGGAACATAGGAAGTCAAAAACTTGTCAAGAGACAGAGAAAACAATCAGTGATTTAATATAAACAACCACAAATCTGCTGAGAGATAAGTAAAAGGAACAATCCAGTTAAAAAGGAATTTGTGCTAATAGATGAATGTCCTGATTTTGCTGCTCTAAGATGCAGTTTTAGTAGGACAGTTAGTCCAATATCACCTTGACCTGGGTTGTTGTTGTTGTCTTTCGGCTTTTCCCAGTTAGGGGTCGCCACAGTGGAACTCCAGTCCGCTAATGATTGGCAGTAGATTTTCACGGTGACGAGTTGCCAGCTCGACGCCCAGCCTCCAATGAAGGCATGCCCATTCATGCATGTCTTTCAGAACGCCACTCGACCCACAGGGAGGACATGCAGACTCCACACAGAAGGCACTCCCCGCACACTAGATGAGAATCGAATGGGAGAACCCCTTGCTGTGAGGCAGCAACGCTACCACTGCACCACCGCAATCTGACTAATAGTGATAATAGTAAAAAACTGCACTTGACTGTTTGAACAACTGTGTAATGTAAGGAGGTTTATCGAGACTTCAAAATGTAAAGTCCAAAAGCTTATCTCAACCCCCACAGATCTGCAAAACAGTGAGAAAATGTAAGCCAGAATGCAGCAGTTCAGCTCTGTAAAAATACTGGCTGAAAAGTCAAAAATGGTTACATAAGAAGAGAAATAAACTTAAGTAAGGAAGACAATGGACTGCTAAAAACAATGAATTGAGCACAGTTAAAGGAGAAAGTACCAATGGGACTGCTATGGTCTAAGAAAATGGAGCTATTATAGTGGACAAAGTTCTTTCTTTAGGCTGCCATTATATTTATAATTTGTATACAAATATAGCCCATAGACTGGTGTTCAAACTGCAGATTTCACTGCTATAAGCATATATATATATATATATATATATATATATATATATATACTTGCAGGAACATTTCTATAGTAAAATAAAAACACACTAAAAAGACAGTTGAAGTTTGCTTTTTTTGAATGTGCTGCAACTTATTGTAAGATGGTGTAACCTAGACAAGAAGAGAGCAAGTTTCTTGTTTTCTGAAAATGTTCTCTCTCTTCTCTAAGTTTGTACAACTTCAAGGGAAGTATGTAGAATTTTGGGGTATGGTGGCAATACCCCCACATTAGAGGATTCAGGGGATTCAACCCACTCCAAAACTAATTGTATTTTACTTAGATTTTAAAGTGTGATATGATAGGCTTGTGACATTATTCTTTTTAGATGTTTCAGTTATGATGTTTTGTGCCTCGACAAAATGTTTCATTACAGACCCAACTGAAGAAGGCATTTATGACCAAACACCCTACCACATATACTTTTGGGATAGATATAACCAATTATTGACATATATTTCTAATTTAAGTCTTGGGTCTTTTACCATACAGATATTTATGAGTCAGTATTTTGGTAGGTAATCTGTGTGCAGCAAATAAAGTGTAAATTATGCTTCAGGCCTTTAGGTTACAATAATGAATCATTTGCTTGAGTCAAATCCACAGAAATGTCCTAATAGTGGCTTTTACATTAAGTCAGTCTTACACAAACATATGGAAGGGGGTAGTGTGTGTCTTATATTATATCATATAATGCTCTTACCAATATAATTGATCAGCATTCTTTTTTATGCCTTTTTATCTAAAGAAGGAAACTGACTGATGGAATACCGTGCTTTGTAAAAGAACTTTAACTTATCTGCATAATGCTGAATGCTGACAACACATGGCGATTTCTAAATGTTCCTCAACATGTTTTCATTTCACAGTTAAATTAGTACTTTCTCCAAACTAATACTACTACATGCAGACAGACAATAAGAAATTGCATGTAGTTCTAGTTTTTCCTAAACCTAGTATTGTATGAGCGCTGATATCATTGATATACAAATTTATTTCCCATCCACAGAAGCATTTTCGTTATAGATATTCAATGGAAATGAAATACTGTAGAGAAATAGGCCATGTATCTGAATATTTTGTAGATATATAATTAACTCTCTGTTGGGTTTGTCTGCACTATCACATACAGGGTGATTTACAATGTCAGTTCAATATTTCCTGTAACAGAGCTGTTGTAAATTACAATGCATAGCTAGAAAAAGGACATCACATCTCTATTCAAGGAGGCAGAAAGTGATCAATAGCATTCCATCATCATTTGCCTCTGAAGATGGATAAACTCTGTGAACAAAATACATGAACTGCTAATAGGGATTTACTAGGTAGTAATTAATCTAGTGCTATTGTGCTAGGAACAAACTAGTTTATTTGCAAGGATAAATGGGACCCGAGTTTCTGAATGATATCCATACTTCAAAATGCAAAATTAATTTTCCTTCTTTATTCAGAAGTATCTTACATGATTACTTAAAGTGTTAAAAACCTTTTGTTTAAGTAGAAAAGTATTATTATAAGTCATGCCTTATTGTGGGGTTCATATACAATTACTGTAATATGACAGAAAGCATTGCCAAGTGTTTTGTTCTAACAGAGAAGTGGGTATAGAGGCAGCCTACAACTAAATTGAGATGATTTATGAAGACACATTTGGCATACACATGCACACATGCATGTGGGCGTACATACACACACACACACACACACACACACACACACACACTTACATTAACACACAAAATTAAGACACAGAATGTATAATAAATGCACAGCGTGATGACAAGTATTTGACTATAAATCAAATACATCATAATGTGGTATGTCTGCAGTCAGGTAATTCTTTACCAACTTTAAGGACTATGCATGGCTGATAATAGCAAAACTGAGTTACATATTTAATGACTGCAATTTCAAAGTGCACCAGCCATCTACTGGTAAATTATATCTCATCACAACAATGGCCTTACTTTATAAAACTGGGAAAAATGAGATACATGACTTCTGAAGTTAGCAGTCTGCAAAATAAATACTTCTGTAGTGAATTTAAAGAGAAGGGTATATTTTTAGTAGAGTTCTATAAGACAAGTGTTTCATATATTCAATGTGTCTGAAACTTGTGGCAACTAGAATTCCTGAGTATTGAAAGTGATACCTATTTGTTAACCGGGTAAACCCACGAGTTAAACAATCCCTCTTCAGGGGTGACCTGGGAGCAGTGCTGTGCTCAGAACCACACAGAAGCCAAATAAGAAGTGAAGGAAACAAACACTGTAGAACAGGAACAAGGGCTCACAAACTTACCCCTCTGAGCCAAATGCAAAAGAAGTTAATTTCCTTCCCAGTTTCTTATATCCCTGGATGATTCAAAGACTGCATTTTGCAGAGTAGCATGCTTTGAAGTGACTAATGATCTTCTGTCATATTATTATTGTGCTGTCTTTTTTGCTGAAGCAAATCTTTAAAACACATGGACTGAAATATTAGTTGACCATTGACTGATATCTGATAATTATATCTGAACTGCACACTTTCTCTAAAACAAGAAAGTGATGTTGTTGCAAAAAGAGCAGTTATTCACAACTTCTTTAAGTAAATTAATTAGTGTTTGTATAAACCAGATTGAATATCAACCTTAAAACTAAATATGATACAAACTATTCAGGAAATAAGCCACTGTATGGTTTGGGTCATTATTTTGTAAATACAATCTGTTCACATAACGATGGGCTGATATTCTAAATCTGGCGAAAATTAGATAGTTGACTTCTTCTCAAGTTAGCAATCTACAGCAGAAACACATTCTGTAGTGCATTTAAAGAGAAGGGCGTTCAGAGCTTCTTAGGTTCATAGGTATATACTACATGAATGACCACCGGGACTTTATAAGCCTAGCATTCCAGTCCAACTGAATTATGTTCCTGTGTATCATGGGCATTTAATAGGGGAGGGTATGTCAGTTAGGAAGTTTGTAGTGGCCATGTGGGGCGGGTATGTTATTTTGGGCATTACTATTGGCCTCTGTCTGTCTGTCTCTCAGAGACATGGGTGCCAGATCAGGGCTGAATTTCCCATTCCCTATTCATTAGTCAAGGTTATGCTTAAATAGAGTTACGGATGGACTCTGCTTAACATGGATGGGTGCCTGTTCCAGAGCAGGAGATCCTCAGATACACATATCTGCCTTGCCAATGTTTTATTTATGTCACAAGGAAAATTCTGATGCTGTTCATTTTGTGGATATGTAAAAAGGTCCATAAGAACTGGATGCCAGTCATAGATTGCCTCTTAGAAACCTGTAGGAGACAGAATATACAGATAGGGTTTTAAGGTAATCCTTATAGGACAATGTGTTTAGTTCCTGGATTCTCCTGATAAGGTACCTTTGTGGCTGCTTCAATTGTTGTATATGTCTGGTCAGGCACATCTTAAGAGAGCATTATACTCAATGATTGATCTGATAAGGGTCAAATGAAGTGGAATTATGACTTTCTTGGACCTGAATGCCATGCCCTTACTTATAAGTTGGGTGACATAGAATTAATTTCATAATTCCTTGACCACGTTAGTCAATGCCCAGATTACTTTCTACATATATTCCCAAATTCCTGACTACCAGGTCAACTTTTAGGGATGTCTTGTCAATGGAGTAATTAGTAATTAGCCTGGGTGGCAGTTTTCCCAAGTGGCATTAAAGAATTACATTTTTGTGAGATTGTGCTGATTTATTCAGAGCTTCCTTGTGCCTGACTTGGACATCTGTGACTGCAAGACTTACATTGCTTCTAAAACTATCACTTCTGTGCTACATTTATGTATTTGGTCGAATTTATCACTGTTTTTCAGCCTGCACTTGTTAAAGAAACTCCATCTGATTGTTATTGTACTGCTCTTAGGTTGTTTTTAACAGTAGTGTGACATTTCCTAACCTCCTCTGGTACTGCAAAAGCTGTTTCTGAGTTTGCCAAAGCTCTCCTGAGTCTGCCAAAATATCTAAGTTTTTCTGTGCTGTGAACATTTCTCAGGGATAGCGAACCTTTTACCAAGGATATCTGATATTGCAGGAATTCTTACTTCTGTTCTGAAGCATTTGTTACTGCACTTGAACTCAAAGACAGTTTGCTTTACATTAAGATGGGTTTTTTGCAGTCTGATGTGTGCAGAGAGCTAAATCCAACCCATCCAAAGTGGGAACTAATGCTTGATAGCTTATTGTGTTTTTATCTCATTGGCCTGAGGGTTTAATTTTATAGAAGTCTTTCATCTTGCAGGTATAAAAGCCTTGCATTTGCAAGATGTGCAAATGTGGTTCCCCATGCTTGCATTTAAGACAACCTCTTCAGTTTAAAATCCTCTATAGGAAATGCTCTCTATACTGCCTGAAGAGCTGTCAGTTTTTGCAGAGGGTGGTAGCTCTGCAGGTCATCCAATAATATACTACTAAACACTCTCATTTTGACCTTTACGTGACACTCCCTTACTCTTTCCCATCTAGAAATTATGTTTCCTTGCCTCACATAGCAATGGCTAGATCCAGATCTGCTCAGTTTGGGGCTTTCCCATTGGTAGATGTTGAATTTCAGACTTCATTCCTTCAGAAAATGCGCACAGATGCAAAACCTGTTATTCTATCAACTTTATATGTTTGTAAAAGCAATATTTAAACATTGTCCACATTTTGGGCCTTTGTTCCACCATTATGTATGGCTTTGTCCAGATTTCTTGTTCTAGGAAGTTAAAAGGTATGTAGGGCTAGCACTGAGCTTGGCTGTGTTCATGCAGACACACACACACCATTGTCACATTGAGGACACCTACAGACACACATGTAACATCTCCATGACCCATCTTGCCTGCTTCCCTTGCTTACTCAAAACACACACACACACACACACACACACACACACACACACACACACACACACACACACACACACACACACACTCAACAACCTTTTGTGTCAGCCTAGGCATCCTGCAACCCAAACAACACCCTGTGCAAGTGATGATAACTGTGCCACATCCCTGTCGTCTATCTTTTGGATTCAGGGATACTAAATCTATGTGTTTGAAGCACAAGCTGACTATCTATATTAATATGACTTTATTACCTCCATTTGTGTCATTGAACTGATAATTGCACCTGCCAGTTATAATGTACTTAGACATTTAGACAGCTGCCAGCAAAATAATTTATCTGCTTTTTAGGGATGTTTTTGTAAGGGCTGTGAAATCAAACAATTAAAGTCAGAATCCATCACACATGTTTAGATTCATGGTTGTAGAAGTCATACCACATGGGTCTCGAGGTGGTGATATCAGTAACAGAGCTGAGACTAGTGAGTTGAACTGGATCATCAGGATGCGTGCTCATAGGGGCACTGGACTTAATGATAACATTTGCATTAAGCCTGCCCTCAGTAATAGACCACTAGTTAAGTGATTTTTAAATATGTCCATAGGTCCATAGGTGTGTACTAGGCTAATGGCCCTGGAGCCTTTACAAGCCTAACCCATAGGATTATCCTGGCATCATGCCACCCAACCTTAGTTCCCAGTGTATCTGTCAAATAAAGGCACTGGAGTTATCCCTGGGGTGAATTTTCTATTTCTCATCCACTTATCAGGATTTCTTTTGGAGAGGGCCAGTGAGGTGCGCTGCTTGATATGTATGGGAAGTCTATTCCATAGCATGGCAGTCTCTGGTTGATGAACCTGTCCCTCCAGCATGTTTTGTTGATTGTGGTAATGAGGTTGAAGTCTCTGGAGCGTGTGTGGAGGGATTGGGATTTCTTTAGATGTAGCATTTCTAACAGAGCTGGGTCAGACATGGCTTTGTAAGTAGATTAGAGATCACCTCTAAGTAGGCGATATGAGACAGAGAATAGTTGGAGTCTTTTTAAGTCTGTCCATATAGGACAAATGTTTTTAAGGTCTAGGATCCTCTTTGTGAGGTACTTTTGCAGCCTCTCCAGTTGTTGCAGGTGTTTAGTGAGGTACATGGTAAATGGGGCATTGTTCTCAATGGCTGGCCTAATGAGGGAAGAGTAGAGGGAGACAATGACCTCTTTCTTCCTGGATTCAAAACCGTTAGTAATGAGATGTGCCACACAGAAGGTCTTTCTGACCACAGTGGCAGTGTGGTGGTCAAAAGAGAGGTTGCTGTCAACCTGTGTTACCAGATCTCTTACAACGCCTTCTATGTTCAGCAAACTACCATCGATGTGGTAATTTATGGGAGCCAAGTTTTTCCCAAAGGGGATGATGACAGTTTTTGACATTGAGCTTAAGACCATGGTTCTGACACCAGTTGTTGGTCTCAGTGAGGCCTTTATGTAGGATGTCAACATCACATGGGGAGTTAATAGCTCCCAACTTGCAATCGTCTGCAAACTTTGTCAGCCAGAGTCCCTTCATCTTGGCCTGGACTTCAGAGAAGTAGATACCAAACAGGAGAAGACCCAGGACCGAACCCTGTGGGACTCCACTCATGACTGGTCGGCAATCTGACTTGCAGTCAGCTACTTTCACACTGTGGGTTCCACCTGTGAGCCAGTTTGCAACTCACCTAGTGATATAGGGGATGATGCCTAGCTTCATGAAGTTTTCTACGATTCCTGAGTGGGGAATAGTATCAAAGGCCGCAGCCAGAGCAAGGTAAGCTGTATAAACCACCTTGCCTTCATCCACAGCTCTGGTGACTGACTCAAAGAAGTTGACCAAGTTGAGCTGACATGATCTACCCTTCACAAAACCAAACTGTATGGGATCCAGAGTTTGGAGATTTCCTATATCCTTTGTTTATTAGGTCCATGATGATGCATTCCATAGCTTTGCATGTCAGAATCATCAGGCAAATGGGGCGACAGTTCCCAGGATCTGTAGTCGCTCCTCCTTTGTGGAGAGGGATGACTGTAGCAGTGCACCATTCAGTAGGGACAAAGCCTGAGGTGAGGCTGTGATTGAACAGGGCACTCAGGTGAGATGTCAGTTCACTCTGTAGTTCTTGTAGACCACAGCCAGGGATATTGTCAGGTCCCATAGAAGCTGTATTCTTGAACTTGGACAGTGCTGTTTTAATTTGTGCAGCAGTAATACTGGGTGCCTGGCAATCTACTGGTATTATGACTGGCCCTTTGGGGGGGGGGGTAAAGTTGGCACTGAATCTGTCAGCCAGTACATTGGCAATATCTGCTGGCTTGGTATAGGAGGTACCACTGTGCAGTAGCTCTTATTCAGGATAAGAAAGAATTCTATCAAGAAGCCCAATCTAGCCCTCACTCAAACCCTAAAACATTTTGGCACATCACTTTACCCAGGGAAACCTACTACTCCAAAGCCTTTCCCCAAGAATACACCACTTGAAACTACCACTTAACACTTGCTTCATAGAATCCATCCATAAACTAACTTCCCCTGAACAAAACCAAACACAATCCCCTACCACCCCCAAGCACCTGCCTCCCCAATGTCTTTTTCCTAAAACACATCTCCACTGCCTATACAAAATCCCTCTTACTGAAACTTAAACCATGTTCTCCCTCCTTTGACAACCTATCCACACAATTTCTCAGACTTACAGCCAGTACTATTGTATATCCCATATCCATCCTTATAAACTGCTCTGTCAAAGAATCAACTGTCCCTGACATCTGGAAATCCTGCTATACTATTCCCCTTCACAAAGGAGGGGACGCCACAGATCCCTCCAACATTCGACCCATAGCCATCCTCGCCCCTCTCAAAAACCCTAGAGAAATGCATTCATAGACAACTTCTGAAATACATACTTCAGGAAAACCTTCTGACCCCCTCTCAACATGACTTCAGGCACCATTACAGCACCTCCACAGCACTTCTATCCTTCACCCAGTCTCTCGCTCAAGCTAGAGACAGCAATAAACTGGTATTATGTCTTTTCCTGCACCTTTCCATGGCATATGACACTATCTTACACCCTAAATCTAAACTAGCCAATCTCAACCTCTCCTCCTCCACTATTCTCTGTAGTCTGCTATTAAGACAGCTAGAGAACCAATCTATTAGATGGAAAACTTCCTGCTCTCCTTTCTTATCTGTCCAAACAGGAGTGCCTCCAGGATTTAACTTAGGGCCTCTATTCTTTAATATCTTTACAAACAATTTACACTCTGCCTGCTGCATATAATCACGGATCCAATATGTGGACAATTCTACTCATCACCTTCTCTAATAACCTCACTGACCTCCACACCTTCACTCAGTTCTTTCAACACCATTGAACACTGGTTGCTTAACAACCAACTCATCTTTAACCCTAAAAAAACAAATTAGGAAGGAAAAGAAGTAAATCTATGTCCAAGCTTAGGATCTCCTTCTGTATCTCTTCCCTGGACAACACTACCATTCATGCAGACTCCCTTACCAAACTCCTAAATATTACAATAGACAACCAACTAAAATTCGACCTTCACATCCAACACTGCATAAAACAAAATAAAAAACTGGGTCTACTGTATAGAAACAAAAATATCTATCCACTACCTTGAGGACTTCTCTTGCCCAAGCCTACCTCCTCCCCTGCGTACTCTACTCATCCCCTATATTTACCAACCTCCAAGCCAACCTTACAGCCAAACTAGAACAAACTTACAACCAAACTGCTAGACCTGCCTTTAACCTCCCTTACAAATCTCACCACTGCCTCGCTCTTAAGCAACTAAATTGGCTTGAATTCCCTCAGCTACTTCAACTATCCCAGCTACAAATGGCCCATTCACTAAATTAATAAACCCTCAGACTGTCCCTCTGTCTATTCTTATATGCCCTCTATATACCTACATGTCCCCATCCGTGGCTCAGAACAATTCCTTCTCAACACCTACAAACCAAACAAATCAATAGGCAGATTCCACTATAAATGCTCAATATCCCATACTTGGAACACACTTCCCAGTAATATACATTCTATCAAAATCTACCTGGCTCATAAAAAAAAAAAAAAAAAAAAAAAATACCTTACTTATTCATCTTCTTGTTCTTTCCACCACCCTACCTAACTCATACTCCCTTTAATATGTCATTAACATGCTTTCCTTAAGAAAATATAACTAATAATTGTACAGCCCGTCTCATTCTACTAAACAGTTGTAAACGTCAGTTCACTGTCTTTTTTCCTCCAATATAAATTAACGTTTTGCTTCTCCTTTTTTCTCATTTCCTTATACAAAAGACTCATTGATGCTTCTACATCTTTCTATTCTTCCTCACTATTACTTTTTTTTATTTTTCCCACCTGTTCAATCCTACATGTTTTAAACAGGTGTATTTCTGGTTTATTTGTTACGTTAATATGAAAATGACTTTTTTATCTCTTGTATACAACGTATGTACTCTGTTAGTTTCGTATTGTCTTCTTTTTGTATTTGCTCACTTGTATATATCTCTATTACATCTTGATAATATTTCTTATATAGTCAATATTTTTGTGAAGATTTTCTCCTCTGGGGCTCCACTGAAAATGGGTCATTGGCTCAGCTGGACTAACCCACTCAACAAAAGACAAAAAAAATAAACAAACAGCCTTAGAGAAAGGAAAAAACTGCACTAAAATAGTCTTCAAACTAGATCTGCCAGATGAAAAGGTGCACCTGATGACTACACAGTTGCATTCTTAAAACTGTCCTAAAGACAGTTTTTATAATATATACTAATAACAGAACAACTCAGGAAATTAGGGTGAGCTGCTCTATCTCCTCCAAAAGACCAGTCACTAGTGGTGAACCCCAGGGTTTAGTCCTTGGGACACTCCTCAGAGGCCACAGCTACTGTTAAGAGTTTACGGTTGATCAAGTTTCATCTGACTGTAAACTCTGTGCCATCAAACTCCCCAGAGGATGAAAGAATATTCCAAGAAAGCCTTACCAAAACCAATAGCTGGTGTCAATATAACAGACAAACTAAATGCCAAGAAATTTACAATAGCATCCTTTGGTGATGAAGTCCCCATCACACTAACACAACCCTGAAAACTGGTCCAGTAGTTAAGGAGCTGGGAACCTATGTAGATAATGAACTGCCCTTCATTCACCACATATCCACTATTGTAAAAAAGTCATTTTTTTTTTTTAAATCGCACAACTTATTACTAAGGGTATCATGTCTGGGTCCAGGGCTGTGATCATTCCACTGTATTCTGCACTTATCAGGTCAATAGACTATATACATATCCAAACATCCGAGACAATTTGGAATGTCCAAACCATTTTCTTACAATGATGATCAAGGGCTTTAATAATTAAAAAGTATTTGAACCATTTCAAAAGACTTGTCCCTCTTCTAGGTATCAAAGGCTGCCTAGAAGGGATTTCTGTCTCACATACAGAGAGTCAAACCGTACACAGATGATCTACTGCATATTCATAAGTCCAATGGAAGAGAAATACTTTCTTAAAACATCTAGATCTCTTCTTCAAGATAACTGAACATGCTTGAGGAACAGCTATGTAGCACAGAGAACACTTTTTGGAAATCCCATTCCTTTCCAAGTAAAGCATAGCAGTTCTCGTACATTACTAAAACATAATCTGGACAGGTAACTGCAAGTTCAGCCCGGTTTAGCATCTTTGTCCCTCATAGATGGGGTAACATGAAAATATTCTGCTCATTTCTGGGTTATTCGTACTTAAGGGCTAAAAACTTCATGGGAATATGTAGCTAGGCATCTGAAGATCCTTACAGGCCAACAGTTCATATGAATCTAACCTAAATGTACAGTGAACACCTGCCCACTGCTGTAAAAGTTTTTCCAGCACTCAAAGGTGACAACTCAGGCTTGCATTGCCTGCATTACAGACACTCAATTGTGTTTGGCTCCATTGTGAACATGGGACTGTGTCTTTGGCATCAAGTCATCTCGGCTTCCAGAAAAGGACAAAAGAAAACTGTTTCTACATGCTGCCTTTTTTTTTATTTAATTTTATAGCACCCTGCTACTCAAACCAGTATAAAACAAATCCACATTATACATTCTTTCTCCCAAGCAACAATACAGCCACAAAAAGGAGGTAAAATCAATCACATAACCCTTCTCTGATGGCAAGGCTTCATTACATTACAGAGGGACAACCAAAACACCTAAACTGTCACAAATCAAGCAGCCACAACAAACAGCCTTGAGCAAATATTTAAATTTCAAAAATACCATTTTTTTCTCTACCCTATTAAAATGATAAAGCTATGACGATGTTTTGCTCTCCCAAATTTAAGAAAGGAGAGAGAAAAAGGCAAAAAGACAACTCTTCTAGCTGGACATAATCAGCATTCTGTACACTAATAACTGAAAAGGATGCACCCTACAAAAGCCTCAGATTCAGAGTGATGTAGGGCAGGCAACCCTCTGACACCAATATGTTTTATTAATGTTTTTATAGTTATGCTATTTAGTATTTACAGTTCATATTTATTTATTTTCATATAGGATGACATTTGCTTTTAAGATCTTATTATGTGATTAATTGAAAGATGGATTTCATTGGTTGTTTTTGTCTTTAAATACGAAGTGTGTTTTATCATAAATTTGTCTGATGAAGCAGTCATTGTGAACTGTGAAAGCTCTAACATTAAATGTTTATTTTGCGGTATTTTCTGCATTTTCATTGACACTGTGGAACTGTATGCCTTCTTATTGCCGTGGTGTGATTCGTTTCATTTTTTACTGCATTACTACAGTGCTGTGTTTCACAGCCCTAATGGAAGAACCCTGTATCCTGTTTGCCTGTATCTTTTGGTTTTAAACAATTAAATGTGTCTCATTAATATATCTAACTTTTTCTTTAAGGATTGTTTAGTACAAACTTAATGGGTGCACATCCAAAGTCAACCCATCAGATTCAGAGCTCAGGATTGTATGTCTGCACTGAAGACAAATCTCATCAGAATGGTAATACAGTATAATGTTCCTTTTTGCATGTACATCACCATATGTTCCGAGGTTTATAGGATGTGAATAGGATATTGACCTGATGGTATTTAGAAGCATAGCTGTTACATCACAATATAATATTAACAGTCAGATATAATGTATGGCCAAGTTTTGTCAGCAAGGACAACCCATGTCCAGGAGAGAAGCTGCAGTGATCCATAGCAGACAACATTTTCACATCAAGTCATCCAGCTTGTGCTTAAAAAGGGTAATGGAGGTGTTCTGCTTGAAATGCATTTGAAGCCTACTGCAAAGGAGTGACACCCTTAGAGAGATGTATCTGTCTCTCCACCATCTCCTATGTATGTCATAGTGTACAATGAGGTCCCTGGAACTCTAGTCCCACATTAGTTATAGATGTGCAGCATTTTCATCCCATTTTGGCCACAGATAGCCTACAAGGCATACATAATCTTCCTCAAAGCTATCTATATGATACTGCACATAGTGACAGCTACTTCAGTCTGCCCACAGAAAACACGTAACATGTTGGACACCCTGTGATGTTTTAATACTCACACATGTCTGAGGTCTGTCATGTTGGTGCAGGTGTCTGGTACAATACATATCAAAAGGAGGATTATAGTCATTAATATAGCTGATGAGGGATGAGTATATGGGATTGATAACATATTTTACTATTGATGTAATGTCGTTGCTAATCAGATGTAGGATGTAGAATGTCTACCTCCCCACAGTAGACCGAGGTTGCAGTCAACATGTGTTCCAAGGTCTATCAATACAGAAGTGGGGAATCATGTACTCTTGCTTATTTTATGATAAACAGGAACATTTATTATGACTACAGAGTATGCTGATGCATTTTTGTACAGTTCATGTAATACCCATGGCTTTGTCAGTAGTCATTAGTGCCACAAAGATGGTTTGCCACAGACCCTCTGTTTTGTTCAGGACTTCTGATATGTATATGTCAAACATGAGGGACCACAGCACTGACACTTCTGCTACCACACAGGTGACAGGACTGCTATTTGAGGTGAAGTCTCCCACTGTGATTGAAGGTTGTTGATTTGTGATCCCATTTGCAAACCAACTGATAACATAGCACTTCATATTCACCATGGTTAGTTTCTCACTGAGACCAAATGTTGGATTGTGTTGAAGGCCTTGGCCAAGCTACGATAAGATGTGTGCACAGCTTTGACTTGTGTATGTTTCTGGTCACAGTTTTGAATCCCACCAGGTTTGGCAGCCACAAGATACCCTTGAGAACACCTAATTGGAACACATCTAGTGTTTGGAGGTCAACTATGTCCTTGTGTCTGAGATGCACGCAGATTGTTTCCATTGCCTTACAGCAGAGGCTGCATAAAGTTATGGGTCTATAATTACATTTGTATTTTGCCGATCATCCCTTGTGTGGTTGGAAAATTATCACTGTATTCCATTCAGTGTGGCAAGAGCAGTATTCAGACTGTGACTGGCTATGGTCCCTAATGGGGTAGCTCACTGTTGAAGCACATGAAGAACACAGGCCAGAATGCCATTTGGTCCCATTGAGACTGTGCTCCTAGTCTTGGAGAGGTTAGTGATAACTTTCTCTTTGTACATACCCCAGTTGCTGGTGATGTTGCACACATGGTTTGTAGTAGGTTTGGTGGTGGCAGGGGGGACAATTTTCAGCCCAAATCATCTACTATCAGGTTTGGAATATACCCTCGGTCAGTGCGTGTGTTACCATACACAATTGGTTCCAAATACATCTGAGTCATGTATATCAATTTGCAGATGTAAATGAAAAAACACACCAGACTACAAAGCCAGTGATAAAGATGCCACCAGTCTTGTATTAAATAGTTTATTCACATTGAATAACACTCTAGCGCCTCAACACAGCCTTCTTGGAGTTACAAAATATGCCACACCATACATCCATATATATATATATATATATATATATATATATATATATATATATATATATATATATATATATATACACACACACACACATATATTCACTTAAATACAATTAATCAATCAATCATCTAATTAATCAACCATCAATTAAAATAATCATATATACATTTTAAAGAAACGCTCTCCAGTTACATTCACTATCTAGACCTGCTGGAGATAATGTATTAAATTTCAAAATATATAAAGTCTCTTTATACAATAATTTCTTTTTCATTAACACTTCATTGGTTTCTAATATATGCTCCAAAATTCAAGCCTTTAACAGTGAAAAGTCACTGCTATAACAAGTAAAAAATGTTAAGCTATAGGGCTCATAACATTATTATCTTTTATGTCTCTAATACGTTCTTGCAACCGTAACTTGAATATTCTTTTAGTCTCCCCTATATAAAACAAGTTACAGGGGCAAGACAAAGCATATACCACTGATTTAGTTATACATGAAAAAGTGGAAGTGGAACAGAATTTTACACCATTTATTTTTTCAAAACATTTGGTGATGGAACAAACCAAACACCTTCCACAAAGGAAGGTGCCACATTCCAAAACCTGCAGATTTAATTTTTCACCAGGTGAAACAAATCCATTGTGTACCACCATATCTTTGATATTTCTATTTCTCTTGAAAGAGATATTTAAAGTTCTACAAAGATTTGTTACCCCTTCCACATTAATTATGTAAATGAAAAAAGCCTTATGGTTATCCCTGGATATGTTGTATAAATTATTAGCATAGTTGCTCTGGGAAGGTTTTTGAAGGTGTCTTATTTGCACGTTTACACTGAGGAGAATGGCCTTCCAGTCCTGGTTTCTCAATATTGTATTTGTAAACAGCAGCTTCTCTCATTTACTGTATAATATAGTAATGACAGTCATCCACCAGTATGGTTTGTATTTTCCGGAGGATCTTTGCTTGAGCCTATCAGGCATGGCTGTATGTATACATTTGTGTAGACAGGGCATCAGGGAGTAACTTACTATAGCTGTCAATGTCGTTTGTGGAAAATGGGGCTTCGAAGTACATTAGACCATTCCTTAGGAGGGTGCAGCTACTGTGGATGATATTTTTGAACCTGACTCCATTAGGGTGTTTAGTAGCTCTATCTACTTCAAAACATACTGCCTTATGATTGGATTAACAGTGCAGGAACTACACATGTGCCATGACATTGTTCACTTATATTGTTGAGGAACAGGTCTGGAATATGAGATAACATTGTGGGGTGGTACACTATTTCTCCCATGACATTTCAGTTCACAAATTCAAGGTAATATTGTGCAAGGGAGTTTGCTGTCCTATAATTATCCTGATCAATGGATGAATAGTTTCACTCACCTCTGCCTGGATTGTTTTTTCTACTTTAATTGTTCCATGTAGTAATAAACAGGCTGTGTAGCCTTTTGTGTTTAAGGACAGTGACCTATTAATTATCTTCAGTGTAAATATATACAACACCTCCTGTGGTTCACACAAGTTGTCTGGATGTTTGGAAGGCATTGTAGCGCTTACTGCAGCCTTGAACTAGATTTCTGTGACTGCACAGACATCAACATCTTCACTGTGAAGAGTGCTTACAGAGAGTGCGGTTTAAGATGTGAACTCCTAGGATTTAGCAGCATGACCCTTACTTTGTTGGAGTTGTACATTTTCACGTTGTTAATTCTGCTTTTGTAACCTTGGATTATGGTGCAGTCAAGTGCCTTATGTCTGGCAAAGCAGCATGCTCCATCCATAATGTCATCCCATACTGACAGGTACTATATCACCTCAGGATGACACCAGAAACTTAGGCAAGTTCAGGAAATCTGTTGTTCTTTATATAGTGGTATCATCCTAGCCAAGGGTATAATGCTGCTCAAACATAGGGACATGCTTTGCTAGGACCCATATTTAGATAGCTCAATCATGTCTGTGCTCATATATTTAATATAGTCACATCTCAAGCTGTGCATAACAACATGAAGTATGCTGGATTAAGAGTGGGACTTGTTGAGAGACTTGATTGCATGTGTGCTGTGACAACGACCTCTTCCAGACAGCTGACACTAAACTTATCCTTGTTTAAGCTGGTGAATGGGGCATCTGTATGTCTCACTATAGAGTCAAGTATTTTGAAAACCTATGGAATAGATGCCCATTGCCTTAAGCACTTCTGTGGTGAGACACTGGTGTAATTTATTATGTGTATTGTCTACTTTGGGTGTAGTGTTAGATGTTGCATGATTGTGTTTAGGCTATGTCTGCTGTTTAGGTTGGTCTGTGGGGAGTATCTCTGCACATGATGGTTTTTATTGGGTGCATATTATGAGTAGGAGTCAAGGTGTGTGAGTGGACAACCTGTTTAGTTTTACTCTTCTGGAAGCAAGAGAGCACTGATTCAAGATTCCCACTATAGGTGGACCTCTTGAAAATGTAATTCAGTGATGTAGGAGATACAGGCTGTTTAATGCACATGAGGCATTATCTATACTGAGTCAAAAAAATCATGTCACCCATGCTATCAGGGGAATGAGAGGGAGATCAGGGGAAACAGAGGGAGAATGATAGGTGATAATTTATTTTTATTTTTATTTTATTTATTTAACATTTGTTAACCAGGAAAGTCTGACTTGGAACTAAGCCAATTTTCAGTGGAGGCCTGGGGAGAAAGGCACCAGATGCATGTCTTTGTAATGTGGGAGGAAACCGGAGCATCCATAGGAAATCCACACGAACACAGGGAGGACACGCAGTCTCCACACAGAAGGCACCCCAGCCAAAAATCGAACCTGAGAACCTCTTGCTGTGAGGCGACAACGCTACCACTGCACCACTGCGCCATCCAATAATGGAAGCTTTGAACCTGATATCTGCACAGAGAATGCAAAAAGAAGGGGTATATGTGATCTGATTGCGATTTTCAGGTGACTAGCCTATGGGGTGTACATTAGGAGGTCCTTTGTAAGGTTGATCAATACTTCTGTTCTTGATAGGTAAGTGGGTAAATTGCTGCTTGTTATTTAACAGCCTGCAGGTTCTCTCTTCTTCACCTGTCTTCACAATCACCATTGCTCTGAACTCTTGATCCAAAGGATTTCAATTCATACCCCTTCGCTAACTCTACTCCCTCCATCCTCACCATTCCTCTATCCTCCCTCTCATTCATACACATATATTCTTAGTCCTGCTGACCTTCATTCCTCTCTTCTGTAGAGCATATATCCACCTCTCCAGTGTCTCCTAAATCTGTTCTGTACTCTCACTACAAATCACAATGTCATCTGCAAACATTATAGTCCTTGGGGAATCATGTGTGATCTAATGTGTCAACGTGTCCATTACCATTGCAAATAGATGTCATGATGTCTGTCCATACAATAATGTCACTGTTGTCTGTCTTAAATAGGATGAGGTGACATATACCCATCTGTCAAGTCAGTGTGTGATGATGGCCTGTTGTGATGTATACATATCCAATAATCTGATATTGCTGAAGACATCGGCAGTGTCTGTTGAAGACAAGAGGACAGTGTTCCACAGGCTAACAGCAACACACATATGATTGCACTGAGAATAGAACCCTAATTTTAGTAAGACTTCAGGTGATCTTATAGTAAATGACATCAGCAGGCCCCATGGGGAACAAGAGTTTGGAGGCCTGCTTTGACTGGATTTTTGTGTGTGGACCAAAAGCATGCCATTTGAGAAGTCAAGTGTGGGATACACACTTACACCCTTCTTTATGGAGGCACACATACACCATGTTGACTTCAGTGAAGATAGAACCCCTACCTATCTAGGTTTACATACTAGAGACTGCAGTACTGAATGCATACACCACAGCACAACTCTGATTTTACCCCGACTGGAGGTAATCTTATGGTAGATGGCATCAGCAGGCCACATGGGGGACAAGAGTTTGGAGGCCTGCTTTTATTGGATTTTGGTGCACGCACCAAAACAGTGCAAAACTATGCCATTTAAGAAGTCAGTGTGGGATACACACTTATACCCTTCTTTATAGACACACACACAAACACACATCAAGTTGACTGCAGTGAAAATAGAACCCCTATCTATCTAGGTTTAAATACTATAGATTTCTGTATTTAATGCATGTGCCACAGCACAAGTCTGATTTTATCAGGACTGCAGGTAATCTTATGGTAGATGACATAATCAGGCCATGTGGAGGACAACAGTTTGGAGGCCTGTTTTGACTGGATGTTTATGCAAGCACCAAAACAGTGCAAAACCATACCATTTGAGAAGTCAGTGTGGGATACACACTTTCACCTTTCTTTAAGGAGACACACACATGGCAAGTTGATTGTAGTGAGGATAGAACCCCTACCTATGTAGGTTTGCATACTCCAGATCATAGTACTTAACACATACACCACAGCACAAGTCTGAGCTTTCTAGGACTGCAGGTGATACTACAGTAGATGACATTAATAGGATATGTGATGACCTATGTTTAGAGGCCTGCTTGGAATGGATGTGTGTGCAAACAGCAAAATGATAGAAAACCATGCCATTTAGGAAATTGGGATGCACACTTCCACTTTTGTTTACACACATTTGCACACAGTTGACGCAGTGAGATTAGAATCCTTACCTATCTCTGTACAGAGGACTACAGAACACAGTGCTTAATACACACACCACTGCACAAGTCTGATTTATATAGGACTGCAGATGAACTTAGTCTAGATGACATAACTAAGCCATGTGTTGAATAACGGCTTGGGAGGCCTGAATAGTCACATTGCTTCTTAGTGTCATCTGAGGCTAGTAGCCTAGTTGTGTAACAACAGTACCCTTATTGAGCATATTTGTCTGTTTGAATTTGGATAAGCAAGCCTGTGATGACCATCAATTGGCTCTTTCCATGAGGGAACACACAACATTATATATATTACAACTTGTACAGTGGTTGATATATCTGTGGAAAAATCAGTCAAGGAGACTCAGGTTTGTTGTAATTGTTGGTGTTGTTGCTGGTATGGAAACAAATGGATGGCTTATCAATATATGTACATATACTTATATTGTGCCCTCGATTTGCAATGTTTCCACATGTAGTCTTAGGAGAGATACGGGGTCTGAGAATGATAGTCACCATACCTCTCAACTGTCTAGATTTTTTACCCATATTTTTGTTCTGCTTCTCACAAAATTGTATTTTTCTGGAAAACTAATTGCAAATCATTGAGAAATTAAGTAAAAAAAATAATGGCAGACATCTGAAATTCAGACATCATATCGGTCAGAAAATTCATGCTAATGCAACGCCTGTTATTCTATCAACTATCTAAGTTTGTAAGAGCAATATTTAAAAAATGTCCCTGTTTTTGGTCCTTTGTCCCACCATTATGTGTGGTTTTGTCCAGATTTCTTGCTCTAAAAGGTTGAGAGGTATGTAGGGTACTAAGGATAAGGATATATATAAAATGCAATAGTGTGTGAAGCATTGGATTTGCGCTGTGGTGAGCTAAGTATACACACATGCATGTTTGCTTTTCTTTTTACCTGTTTGTGTGTAGTTAAGCAGTGAGCAAATGTGAGGTACATTGTTCACATCTGAGACTTACTATTATGTCATATATACCTGTTATTACAGCCCACTCCTATGTCTACTCCAGGCCAGAATTTCTCAATTACTAATGGCAATAATTGAATGTCTCCCAGCAGTGTTTGTGGTTGGCAATCTGACATAACTCCTCTTTCCTCTTTCACTGTTCCTGCAATGCTGCACTCCATGCAAACAGGCTAGGCCTTATCAAAAAGATTTTATGCATGTAGCACACTGCAAAAACGTGGAATTAAAACAAGACAAAGCTGATAACAGTATGGAACATAGAGTCACAGTCTGTAAAACATAAAGAAAATTGCTGAAATAGTCCATGGAGCACAAAAGAGATCCAGAAAAAACAAGAACTTTATTCGGAACAAGTTGTTTTTTATGTACCTTGCCCTTGTTCTGAATAAAGTTCTTGTTTATTCTGAACCTTGCACTTGTTCTGAATAAAGTTCTTGTTTTTTCTGGATCTGTTTTGCGTTCCATGGACTATTTCAGCAATTTTGTTTATGGTTTTGGTTTTGTGTTGCTTGAGTTTGTTTAGTCTGTAAAACATACTACCTATTGCTAGTACACCTCCAAAACCTTTACTTATACTCAGATTAGAACCCTCAACAGCAATACAGGTCCATCAAACAAGATGGCTGCCTTAGTCCTTTTGGCCACACAAGCAGCTTGCCAGAACTGGGGTCATTCATCACACAACCACCTGCATAAAAATGTACACTGCTATTCATCAGTTACCTAACACATAACGGGTATGATCAAATCTGTATTATTGTAATGAAATGTAGGGAATAATAACTGTGACAAACACCCATATACCATGGATTTGTGGGTAGCATAGAAGAGTTACTGTTATGGCAGTTACAAGGGGCACTCCTGTTTTTGGGGGGGGGGGGCAAACCACATTTACAGTTAGGATACAAACAAGCCTGAAATCAGAAACTGCAATGTGTAGCCTCACTATCGAACATTAGTCTTGAATGATGTACCACTAATCTGCTGTACTAGGACTGTAGGAATATTTCATGCATAAGGCCTATTAATACAAATGGACACATAACAGTAACATAGTTTCTCTAGTCACATGTACAAATACACCACTATTTACTTGCATACTGTACCTAATTCATAGGTACAAGGATGTCATAATACTCTTCAAGAATACAGTGCAGGATAAGGACCTACCTTGCAAATGCAGCAGCTGACACAACTTTAGTTCAGGACTGTCTCTGTCTGATGCAAGCAGTACACAGCCAATACATGGATAGGTACAGGTTTTATGAGTTGCTTGGTGCCAATTTTAATATATGTATGTGAGTAGGAGAAAGGTATTAGTCCCCAGGTCCCTACATGGACAATGACTGTGCTATGTGTTATCTCTTAGCCAAAGTAACAGGGACACTGGCTTGGGGTTCCTTCTCTGAGTCCTCCTGTTACTGTGGCTATGGTGACCTAGGCACTGATGGGGGGATATGTGTCCCTTCCCCTTGCTGATCCTGCTGTAGCTGTTTACTCGGGATCAGATTGTGGAGCATAGCACATACTGTGAATATTTGCAGACATGTGTGTGGAGTATAATGCAAGGCTTCACTGGATATATCTACGCACCAGAATCATGACTTCAGAAGCACAAACTGTTCCTAGTTTGTGTGTGTGCCTCATTATGGTGTTCTTCCATTGGTTTGTCTGTGTGCATTTCTGATGGAAGTCATCATCCATGGTTCCAGGGCATAGCAGCATCCCCCAGTAAATGGCCCTGTGGGATACCCCCCCTAACAAATATGTGGTACAGCTGTGATGTGTGTCAGATATGGGAGTTGTGATAACTGCCAGGTTTGCCAGCACACACATTCAAGATAATCCCCTGTGCATTGCACATGACTTGGCAGTTGATGGAGTGGTATCCCTTGTGGTTAATGTAGATTCTACCCTGCTCACCAGGGTGGTGCCTTGATGTGTACATGAGTGCAATTTTTGGCATGTAGGAGCATAGCATCCATAAACTGGTGGAGTATCCTGGATGCTGATGCCTGTGACACCCCATCATGTCCCCAGTTGGTCTTTGAAAAGTACCTGTAGCTAATATCCTAAGGGTTACACATACCTTAGTTTCCACTGGGATGGGTTCCCCTCGGCTGGCTCTGGCTCTGATTTAAGGGCGGCAGAGAACAGAATTCTTGTAATATGTGCCTGTCTACCCTGCAGTGCTCTAAAATCTCCAGGTCATGTAGCACCTGGAAGGATACCCTGGGCCTGAACACTCTTCTCCTTATTAGCCTAGGCCTATTGTCAGCAGCACCAGCAGCACAGACTTCACCCTGTAGCACATACAGATGTAGAATAGCTCCAGCAGCCAATAGCGTTATGTCAGTTAAAATTTCCAAGTCACTACTCCAATACTATTGAAATATTGAGGAAAATCATAATATAGGCTGTATGCATATTTTATACATTTTTGTGTAGGTCCAAAAATTTCCAAGTCACTACTTCAATGGTCTGGAAGTATTGAGGAAAATCAGAATGTAGGCTGCAAGTATACTTTATACATTTTTGAGTAGGTCCATCATGTCGGAATGACTAATTGAGATGCAATTCACCTGCTTAGTCTGTAATTAATATGATTTACAGCTCCTGCTTCGGTGCACAATAGTGCATTGTGCACACTGTTGTGCAGCAGTGTGCAACTGTGCATAGCTAAGGTAAGCCATGTCAAAATTTTATATTTTCATCCCTATTGTCATAAAACATGCAGAAAATGCTGTTTACTGCAAGTTACACTTTATTTGTATAAGCTGCAATGTCACAACACTAGGAGAAACATTTGCATATGCTCTATTAGAACCCAGGACCAATATTTAACACTTGTCATCACAGAAGTAGCTATGCAACATCTTATAACATGAGGGTATTAGCTGAACACAGCCCTGCTTATTGGGTTTCATGTTGCCCAGAGGTTCTCAGCAATATCAATTGAATGCATCCGATTTCTATTTTTGGATGTCTGGGTCATGTCTGATATGTGGGTTTTCTAGTCACGCGAATAAGGTATGTTTTCTATTGGCGTGAATAAGGTATGCATTGCCAAAACCATTTGCTGCAAGTGGCGCACTGCACGGACAAGCACAATATATATAAAAAAAAAAACAATAGAAAGTGATTTGGCACACCCTCCCTGATGTCATCGACATCCATTAGAAACATAAACACCGTGTAACAGCCTACATGAAGTGAACATTCCTACATAGTCCTGCTTTTTGTGATACAACAAATCCACTCATTTGCATAATAAATATGTTGACAACCTGGAATCTACATGTTTAGTAGCCATGTAAGCTGGTCAAAGATGGACTTTCCTGATAAGCAAATGTAAATAAATAAATACATAAATAAATAAAATATCTGAAATTTTTAGTCTCTTATTTGGCTTTATATAATGAATATCTCACTGGAACCTTTTTATGACTTTAACAAATTGTTTTGGTGAATGCACTCTCATTTGTTATTTTCAGACAGAGCTGCTGTTACTAAACACTTTCTGAACAACTTTTCTTACATATTGTTAAGGAAGATACTCCTGTCAGGACAAACATTGTTATAATTATAATAATTTACTTCAGTCAATACATTTTCATTCATTATTTTAGGAGAGCTGCACTTTTTGAAATGATTTTTAGTTTATTTGATCTACATATACTTGTACACGTAATACAAGGAAATATTTTAATTAAAAATAACAGAAGATACTTCCCTGTTGTGTGGTGTAATTATCTACAGAAAGAAAACAAAACCATTCTTGTATTCGGTTATGATCAGGTGAGATTTCAGATTTCCATTGTGTTCTTTTATTGTGCTTTTGCACTTTTTTTCAGTAGGTGCACTAACAAGTTTAGATTCAGAGAATGTGCTTTACCTGGCATCCAGGAGAGGGAGTCAGATACCACTGATGATGCATCCTGATCTGTCAAAGTAAATTATGACACTCAAAGTCTGGTTGTGTGAATCATTCTCAACCAGTAAAGCAATGAGCTGTTATATTACAGTGTAGCCCAGAGACTAGATTGGACACTTGTCTTTACAGTGATTGATTTGCAAGCTCATTTGTGTTCCCTTCTCAATGGATGTTACACTCACACTGTAAAAATGACCCTGCTTCCATTCACAGTCTGACTCACTGCAAGATTTTCAATATCTTTTATATTGATTTTTTTTTTTTGCAGTTTATTGTTTAATGCAGGACTGATCCAAGTTCTTAGCAAAGAAAAATCCATCTTTTATAATTTGCTTGTATGCTGCTGGCCACTTTAGAGTCGTAAAATACTGTTGACGAGTTTTGCTTTCTTGATCTGAAACAAAATAATTGTAATAAATAACAACATCAGTTTTACTTTCTCACTGACATAGGATGTATAAATAGTGAAAACAGGTACCTACATATCTTTGCTAAGTTTTCTAAACAAAAATATGTGACATAATCAATATGCATGAAAATGTGCAAAGTAATTTCTTTGATTTTGTATTGAATTAGAAATCATCTTTCAATAGCTGTAGAATTTTGTTATGACCCAAAGGTAATACTGATATCTTCAAAGATGTACAACTTGGAAATGATAGCTGTACAAATTGAACAGAAATAGTTTTGTCCCTAGGTAGAATAGCTTTAATATTTTTCATTACTTCTGTCTTAATCAAAATATATCACAAGGGAGTAAATGAAATATAGCGAACAGACTTAGTGGCCCTGTGTCACACAATTCATATATTCAGGAGTTCCTGGATATATAGCATACACTTGCAACAGAGTCAGCTGATTTAAAACAGCAGACTATTTAAAAAGGCATTGCTCAACATCCACAGGAACTCTTAAAGCAGTGGAACACACTTGTGCATCATCATTGTCTTGGCACAGGAGGCTAGACATGAAAAATGACGAGCTTCATATATGGGTCAGGCATAATAACCTGCACCTGATCCAGACATCATAACCTGCACCTGATCAAGGCATAATAACCTGCACCTGATCCAGACATCATAACCTGCACCTGATCCAGGCATAATAACCTGCACCTTATCCAGGCATCATAACCTGCACCTGATCCAGGCATAATAACCTGCACCTGATCCAGACATCATAACCTGCACCTGATCAAGGCATAATAACCTGCACCTGATCCAGACATCATAACCTGCACCTGATCCAGGCATAATAACCTGCACCTGATCCAGGCATCATAACCTGCACCTGATCCAGGCATAATAACCTGCACCTGATCCAGACGTCATAACCTGCACCTGATCCAGGCATAATAACCTGCACCTGATCCTTTCTCTTGATCAGGTTTTTCAAATGCCTAAAAGGCAGTCATACTTCTCAACTTCTTAGGGTAAGAAATCTGGACAAAGTCTAAAATAAAGGGGGAGCGGGCCAAATCCCAAAAACGGGGACGCATTTTGAATATTGCTCTTATGAATTTAGAAAGTTGCTAGAAGAACAGGATTTGTGTTAACATTAATTTTCTGAAGGATCTGAAGTCTGAAACTCAAATGTATGATAAGCACATAGTGCTTTCACTCTTCAGTCATTTCCCAGAAAAATATGAGACGAAAATCTGGACAATCTGCAAAAATCTGGACAGTTGAGAGGTAGGCAGTAGCCCAATAAAGTTAACTGAAACTGAAGTGCAAACATAGCTACAGATATTATATTCACCAGTGGTTGCAAGGCCATGTAGGGTAACGCAAATACACTACAATAACAATGTGCATACTTTATTAATAAATACCTGTGCTGTAAGTTGTGAAAGATAATTCCCTGAAAGGAGAAAAAGTTAATGTTACAGCTGAAGATTGTTTGAGCAAGTATGCATATTGTCCCTGACTATATCAATGTTCTCTTTCTTAAGAGAAAGACCTTAACATCTACTATCAGGAAGATTTGAGATTTGGGCATTGCCATCCATCTCTGTTTCCCAGCAACAATATTTTATGAGGCAGTGGACCATCTGCTTTCATTCAAACTCCCAAAGAAGGCAATGCTTGTATTACTAGTATGCTAAAGAGGAGAGGTAAGTTCATTCTGCATCACAAGAAGTATTACAGAAGCAAGCAAACAAAGGAACTAATCCTTGAAATAAAGAATAAATGAGATCACTTACTCCAACCATGTTTCCTGATATTAAACATGTAAAAATATGCCAGCACTGGAGGCTGTCTTCCCCTCTGCACAGAAATCAATATCAGATTCAGCCATATTTCAAGTACTTTTCTCTACCACAAGTAAATCGATGCAATTCAGAATAGAGTGGGAATCTTCAGAGGAACCAATGGAAGAGTCATGGTTCACCTTACTGGTTCCACAAGCACATGAACCATTACCAATGAGGTGTACAACATAATTTGTATACACAAGCTATGCTATCCCATTCTGTATTCCTTCTAGACTTCTTAGTAGAATAATATTGCATTACAAGGGGTACCGCCACAGGTATCTGTCTAGTGCACTGCATTACATACCCTTCTTGTCTGTTCTTATTTTGTTCTGATTTATTTATTTATCCTTTGTTGATCAGGTTAGTCCCACTTGGTTAGTAGCTCCTAACTACTAGAGGAAATTTGGCTAGGGCATTGGGGAACTTCCCCATCTCTCATAGCCAGCCTTAGGCATAGGCCAACTAGGCAGCCGCCTAGGGCGCCGGTCTAGCAGGGGCGCTTTTCCAGTATTTATTTGGTATAGGTAGACCAGGATGGGGGCACCAGGTAATGTGGTGGGGGGCACCATGGAACCCTTTTGCCTAGGGCACCAGTTGACCTAGGGCCGCTCCTGCCTACTCTTTGCAGCAGGGAGAAGAGATTAGGTGTTACACATCCTGACTTCCTGTTTCCTGTCCAGGCATGGAGGCAGACAGGAGGATCAGGGAGAACCATGGATGCTGAGAGCCAAAGCAGTGTGGCAGTAAAATGTGTTGAAAATGAAGAAAAAAAGGTAGAATCACTACCAGAAATGTTTTCAGACAATATGGGAGCAGAGAAAATGTTGTCTGCTGATGCTGAGGAGATTGGGAAGGAGATATAGCTAAATGCAGTGGTGGAGATGGATTCAGAAGAACATTTCCAGAAAAATCTGCTTGAAACATCAGAAATGGCAGAAAAATGTGTCAATTCAACCCTCCAGTCAGGAGGGTTGCGGGATGAGTATCTGGAGGAGCTAATTAACCAGAGTCAGCCAAAAAGTGAAACTGCTGTACCTGGAGTGACATTATGGAAAAATAGAAGAGGGAGAAAAAGAGAGGGAAAAAGAGCCAGATGAGGTTCCAGAAAAAAAGTCCTTTGCTCAAATGGTGGAATAAGGAGCTAAGGAGAAGACAGAAATGAATGAAGTAAAAAAAATGCTGTTCAGGTGAGCAGTAAAAAAGAAAAAGGCCTGGACAGATATGAGGTATGGGACAATGCTATTGCACCTCTGGGAGTAAAAGCTGAAGAGGTAAGAGGTTTAATTTTAATTAACAAAGAAACTTTTTGTGACTTGACTTTTTTTTTTTTGTTTGTTTGTTTTTTTTTTTGAAACTGGCCAGGCTATGGGAAACTTTTTGGGAACCTATGAAAAAAGAAAGCAGACTTTCCATAGTCAGAATATGTTATGCAAGCCTTTTAAAGGAAAAAAAAATATTTTGATTCAGTTTAGAACTGAAGTGGGAGCAAAAGAACTGAGAGAATAGTTGTTGACAATATGTAAAAAAGTGGTGGCCACTACTAAAATCTATGATGAAAGAAGATTATGGACTGGGGATTAAGAATGTGGAATAATTTTCAAAATGGAAAATCACATTGTGATGCATATATCTAGTATTATTAATGTGCATGGCAATAGAGGTTTTGTGAGGTACAGAAGACAACCAAAGACTTGTTATTTTTGTGGAAAACATGATCATTTAATTAATGAATGTGCCAAAAAAGATGTTATTCATGTGGTCAGATAGGTCATAATGCCAAGAAATGTGAAGTGAAATGTAAGAACTATGGTAATACAGGGCACTCATTGTTAAAACATGAGCTAGAAATACAAGAAAATGAAAATGGAAATGAAATTATACAAGAAAAAGAGTTGGGAAATAATGCTATACAAGAACACACAACAAGAAAAAACATAGAAATAGTGTTTAAATTTAAATGAAAAGGCAAAAAAAAAAATAAAGAGGCAGATGAAACAAGTGAAGACAAGTTAGAGTGGCATATAGTGAAAGGCAAGAAAAATTCAATAGGAAAGAAAGTTAAGGAAAGAAAGAACATTTAAAAATATAATGGTAAGAGAGAATAAGAAAGGCAAGGGATAAGAAGATTATTCCAATAACTGTTCTCTAAGCTGAAAACATTAGCTTTGAATGTGAACAGTATGAAGAATATTAAGAGAAGAATTAGTATTTCACAATGGTGTACTGTAGTAGATGCACAAGTAATAGCATTAGAAAACATTAGAATGCTACCAGAAGAAGAAAGGGTGGATAAAGAAAAACTCCGGAATGGTACTGTTATTTGAAATATATGCAAAGAAACATGTTCAAGCATATTTATACGATGTCAAGAAAATATAAAAATATTAGATATTACAATAGTAGAACTGGGCTAAATAATAGTAGTGGATATAAGATGGAAAAATATGTATATAGACTAATAGCTTTATAAGCATATGTGACAAAAAAGAAAGAGAACCAATGTTTAAAAGTATACCTAATTATGTCTGTGTTAACATGGATATAGTGATGACGGGTGACTTTAATTGTAATTTGAGAAATGAAAAGAATAGTTGTGATGTTACAATGGTTACTGAAATTATGAAAAGTGGAAAAATAATCAGTAAAAACTAAATGAAAACTCCAGCCAAGCTAGAACTTCCAATGAGTGACCTCCCAAACCTCCTGTGACAGAGGCACATGGGATATATGCAAATGAACCTTATGAACATCAGGTGTTTCAGCTATATGGTGATTCTGACTGCCCATGACTTTTACGTTTGAAGTAATTTTAATGGAAAATTTCAGGCCAATAAAGCCAAACCCCACTATATATATTAAAATAGGAAAAGACATAAAAAAGTAAATGAAAAAGAATTATATTTAGGAGAAAGAAACGAAATTACAGAAGTATGGCAACAACATATCAGTATGAGAGATTTTTACAAAAATTAGACAATATGGTGGATTCAATTAAAACAGAATTGCAAAAAAAAGCATTTTTAGAATGGATAGAAAAGAAAAGCAAAAAAAGAAAAGTGGAATGCAAAATATTAAGTCAAAAATATTTAAAGACTTGATAATAAGAAAAAATCATTTTATGAAAAAGAAAAAGAATTATATAGAATAAATCAGGATAAGATTAATAAATTGTTGTGTAAGCAGACATATTGCTTACAAGGAAAAAAGAAGTAGCACTATATTTATATAAGATAATAAATGAAGGAAAGATAATAAGAGAATTAAAAATTAAGAAGGGGAAACAAGTTAAAAACAAGGAGAACTCTATGAAATAGTTAAAGAATATGTATTAGATTTATATAGTAAAAAATAAGTTAACATATAACAAATTTATAATGGTGAAAAACTAATAAAGGAAGATAATGAATATTTAGAGAGAAAAAATAAATATAAATGAGTTAAATGAGATCATGAAATATATTAACGTTAATACAGCTACAAGTTTGGATGAAACTGAATATAGTATGTATAACGAAATGTATGACTGGCAAAAATGATGTTCATAGAAGTAATGAATGAGTGGCTAGAAAGAGGAATTAAGCATAAAAAATTGCACAAGTATAATACAATTTGTATTAAAGAAAGCAGATAAAGATAAAATAAAAAAATGACCAATTACACTGAATAACACAGAATATAACATTTTCTTGAGAAAAGTAAGTAAAATACTACAATGTAAAATAGAAAGATTATATGATCAGAATTTGTTTGGGAGAAAAAGAAAAGGGAATCAAGGCCTATTGTGAATAGTAAGGGAAGCATTAATGATATCATTAATAAAACAGTGGAAATAAAAATCATGATAAGTGATATCAGTAAGGCATATGCTACTATTCACTATAAGGCATTACAGGGAATTTTTAATATTCACTATAAAGCATTATGGGGAATTTTACATATTCACTATAAAGCATTATGGAGATTTTTTAATATTCATTATAAAGCACTATGGGGAATTTTACAAACATACAAGATAAGTGAAAAATATTACAAGTAATTAAATCAATATATGAAAAAAATATGTAAAATTGAACATAAATGGTTGGATTGGGAAAATTTTGAAAATAGGGTGTGTTATAAAACAAAGATGTCCTGCAGGTAGTATGATAATGAACACAGTAGTAATGGAAATTAATAAAATGTCAAATATGGCAGGATATAGAATGATGGAGGACATGCAGTTACCAATAATGTATACGTATGGTGATGACATTGTAGTAATAGCAAAAAATAGTCTGGATGGAAAAGTTAATGAAAAAATGAGTACACTGTTGAAGAAAATTTGTTTAAGAATAAATAAAGAGGAACACAAAGTATTTGCCCATGAAGGTATTATAGGAGGTGTGAAATATAATGAAAAGAGTATAGATATTTTTGGAATGGTATTTGGAAGGACAGAATACAGAAATGAACAATGGGAATAAGTTATTAAAGAAATCAAAGACATCATGACATTCTGGAAGACATATAGGTTGCCATGCAAAAAGAAAGCACATTTAATAAACACCACAATAATAGGTAAAACAGCATATATTGCAAATGTTTATATGATACCAAAGAAATATGAAAAATAAATTATGCAGACATTTTTATCATTTATTTGGAGGTCAAGACTGAACCTGATTTAAAGGGAAATTTTGTATATGAAAAATTAACAAGGGGGGTTGGGGGTTGATAAATCCAATTGTGCATGCAGCCTCTTTAAGGATGTATAAAGTACCGAAAGGAATAATGAAAAATAAGATTTGACAGAAACAATAATGTATTGGAAAAATAGAAACATTTGGAAAGACATGGAAATGAAAAAAGAAGTAAAAGTGTTATTAATGAAGAAATGAAAACATTTTACAGTAAAAGTGTATTGTGGAAATTAAAAAAAGACTGTGATAGAAAAGAAGTGAAAATAATGGTATGTTAACATTATGATATCCTTTTATTTGGTGGATCCGTGGATCCGTGGACAGAGTTAGAAATAAATCAGAAGAAAGCAATAATGATAATGAGATACAGAAATTATAAAAACATAATGTAATGATTTTTTGTGGAGGTTGTCCATAGAAAAATTACCAGTGAGGGCAAAAATCCTATACAAGAGAAAACAGGATAGAATATGTAATAAATATAACAAATTGGAAATTACAGAACATGTTTTTTTTTTAATGTGAGAGAATTCAAAATCTGTGGAAAGAAGTATGTAAACAGGATTTGATTAAAATTTTGAAATGTTAAACATGGACATGAGGTATGGGTTTTATGGCACAAGATTTCAGAATGAAGCTAATGGACAGAATCATATTCTATGTAACATGGACTATATGGAATGAAAAAATTAATTAATTAAGATATAACAGAAAATGGATATTGACAAAAATACTGAAAAAATGTGGTGGAAATACTTAAAATGGAAATATCAATATACAGAATGATGTAAAATATGTAAATATGTAAATATGCAAAAATATGTATCGTATATATGTATACAATAAAAAAAAATTGACATTGTTTCAAGTGGGACCCATTTTGTTGGAGCACTTCCTGTTTCCATTCCAGGTGCAGAGGTAGCCTGGAGAAATAGGGAGGGTGACAGAAATAGAAGGAGGTTTTGCAGAGGTGAAAGAAATGAGAAAGAAAGCAAATATCAAAACTGCAGAATGTGTGCAGAATTGTGCATAAATGTTCAAAGAAATCTGTTTGATGGAGATGAGTCAGCAAATGATGGATGTATAATTACAACCCTCAAGTTGTCAGGGTTGAGGGATGATTTGCTTAAAGAAATGGTGATGCAAGCTGAGCCAGAAAATGAAAGAGATGTTTCCTGGGGAGTGGTATATCATGAATAAAATACAAAAGGAGGATGCAGAGACAATCCTGAGAATAGTGGTGAGATGGAAAAGAAAACATATGCAGAGAAAGTAAAATAATTCAGAGAGTGAGTAGCAAAAGAGAAGGCAGATGAAAATAATAAATGGAAGTATGTGGCAAGGATTCAAAGTAAAGAAGACAAAGAAATGGACAGGTATGGAGTGTGGGGCAATTTAATAGCTCCTTTGGATGTAAAAGCACATGAGGTAAGATCATTTATTCTTATTAATAAAGATACATTTTGTGGTATTATATTTGAGACTGTTTTTAATGGAAAATTTTCTTGGATAATATGAACCAAAGAAAGACTGTAATGTATGGAATCTTCATGTGATAAAAGCAATTAACAGGGAAACAAAAAAAGAAAAGTCATGTATAATTTCGAACAGTGGTAGAAAAGGAGACTTTGAAAGGGCATTTGAAAATCTTGAGTAGGGGAATACTGGACATTGCAAATGTTTATGACAGAAGGAGTTTATGGACTGGTGGGTGGGATTGAAATATTGTGTTAAAAAATAAAAAGTGAAAACATTATTTACCAAGCATGATATATGTAAACAGAAATAGACATGTTGCAAAATACTGGGGATAACCCAAAACATGCTTTTTGTGGATAAAGAACATTTGAGTAGTAACTGCGACAAAATAAAATGTTATATTTGTGGGGTAATAGGACATGCTGCAAAAAATGTGAACTGAAATGTCATAAATGTAAAATTTATGAATGGAATGCAAAATTAAAAATAAGATTATGGAAAAAGAAAAAGAAAGAGAAGAAAATGAACAAAGAGAAGAAATGTTAGAAGTAGTAGAAATAGAAAAATAAGATGAGGAAAAAATAATAAAGAGGGCACAGAAGCAGACTCTGAAATAAGTGATGAAGACAGACATTGGGAGGTAGTAAAAACTGTATTAACAAAAGGGTAAAAGACAGAAAAAAAAAGATAAGTACAAAAGAAAAAAGAAAGGAAATGGGTGAAAAGGAATATGTACAGTTAAAGATTGGGGTTCGTATAAAGGTTAAGGTGTTTGACTCACAGACCCAAAGTACAGTATTTTATTCTCACCATTGGGAGGGAAACTGGCTAGGCTTAGAATGGCCTATTGAAAAAACTTGCCTATTAATTAGTTGTGAAATTATGAAATCATGAATCTAAAGAAAAGGGAACATGAAAATTTTAAAGTAATTTCTGTAAATGTGAATAGTATCAATTATATAGTAAAAAGACTATGGATGTTGGAGTGGTGTAATATATGTGATGTAGAACTATATTAGAAGACACAAGATTTTTTAAAAAATGAAGAAAGATTGCAAACACAGAAAATATGGGGAGGAAAGATAATCTGGAATTTGGGTAATGAGAGATGCTCTGAAACAGCTGTATTCTGTAGAAATACAGTACATGTACTAGATGCCATTTTAGCAAAAATGTGAAGATTAACCATTGTAAATTTAAAATGGAAAGAACGAGTGCATATAATCATAGCACTATATGCTTATACTAATTGCAAAGAAAGGGAAAGCTTATTTAATCAGATTTTAGAATATTTAGTGATAAATCCATCCATCCATCCTCAACCTCTTTTTCCCCATTTTTTGCACATTGGGTGTCACTTTAACAGTAACATTCATTTTGTGCCAAGGTTTACACTGCTGGGTGGCTAGCCCTCCCACTGTAGTTCATCTGTACAATTCGTACACACATTCACACCTCTGTTCAATTTAGAGTGTCCAAAACACATACTGCATGTCTTTGGAATGTGGGAGGTAACCAAAGCACCCAGAGGAAACCCTGAAAACCACAGGGAGGACAAGCAGATTCCATACAGAAGGCACCCCAGTCGAGAATTGAACACAAAAACCTCTTGCTGTGACATGACAATGCTAACAGCTGCACCACAGTGGCCACTTTTATATTATTCATATTTAGTGATAAATATGACTATTAAAATAACACTAGACTTTAATTGTGATTTAAGAGGCAAGCATACCTTTCAACCTCTTAGCACAGTAAATCTGGACAAAGTCTAAAATAATGGGGGACAAAAGCCCAAAAATCCAGACAGATCTTAAATATTGCTCTTATAGACTTAGAAAGTTGCTAGAATAACAGCATTTGCCTTAGCATGCATTTTCTGAAGGAAATGAAATCTGAAAAATGTATGACATTGTTTAGTTATTTCAATCGTCAGTGATTTGCCAGAAAATCACACATTTTATGAGGAATAGGGCAAAAATATGAGGCAAAAATCTGGACATTCTGTAGAAATCTGGACAGTTGAGAGATATGGAGGCAAGTGTCAAAAGAAAGGAAATGATATAAGAAAAATGCTAGAAGATAAGTTAAAAATTTACGACAAAAATTCATGGACTTACAAAAGGAGCATGCATAGATTTGAAATAGATTAGTATCAGAAGGTTTAGTTATTGGAAAAGAAGGGAATATGGCTGAAACAAGATTTTTTGATCATCTTGCAATATGCTAGAGATAAAGGAAAACAAGGAATATATAACAATAAGCAAATGAATAAAAAAGATAAATGAGCAAGTATGGAATGAAGAATGAAAGTAATTAGTAAGACACTTATGGAAAGATCATAGTACTATGAGAATATTTTATAAAGATTGGTCCAAATGATGGATGATATTTAAGGAAAATTACAAAAGTTTATTTACATTGGCAATATGGTGTGAAAAAAGTAGAAAAAGAAAACCATAAAAGAACATATAATGATGCATTCAAAGATTTAGAACATAATGATAGAAAGTACTTTAAGAAAGAAAAAATGATTATATGAAAGAAGTCAATAAAAATACAAGAATTGATATATAAGCAAATATTTTTTTTAAACTTTAACATATATGTTTTACAAGGAATAAGAGAAGAAGTATTGAATTACTTAAGCAGATTAGTAAAGGAAAATTGTTGTGCAATGAGAGAAATAAAAAAATGTAAAGGGAGAAATAGAAAGAACTCAGGAAAAGAATATGAATAGTGCAGTACAATATGTACAATAAATGTTTAAAGAAAAAAGATAGTGAAAAAAACATGGAAAGTAAAAAAAAAATGTTTACCGAAAAAGAGAATAAAGAGTTAGAAAGGCAGATTTCTTTAAATGAGCGAAATAAAGTATTAGGACAAGTAAATGTAGATTAAGTTACAGGACCAAATGGAATATGGTATGGAATGCATAAAAAATTAAGGGATTGTCAAATAAAGTATTTTTTTAAAGATTTTAATTGAATGAGTAAATGAAGATTGTATGTATAAGAAAATATGTAGTGGTATACTTAAATTCATATGGGGAAAGGAAGCTAGAAAACAATTAAAAATCTGGAACCTAATACTATTGAATGATAATGATTATAAAAATAGATTTAAACTAAAATGGAAAATATTATGGAAGATGGTATATATAGTATAAAAGAAAAGGTTATCAAGCACTCTTATTGACAGTTACAGAAATTGTGGATGATATTATGAATAGAAAAAGAAGAATCAAAAATCATGATTGGAGACCTTAATAAGGCATTTGATACAATTGGACATGAAATCCTATGGGTAAATAATAAAATCTTATAATGTAAGTGAGAAAGTTAGGAAACTATATGTCAGCTTATAGTAATAATAAAGTAAAAATACTTGTAATTGGCTAGTTAAGCCAGGAGGTGCATATGAAGATTGGTATAAGACATGGATGTCTAATTAGATGTATGATCTTTGCATTAACTATGAATGTGATAGTATGTGAGATAAATAAAAAAATGAAGGAGATGGGATATATAACACCTGAAGGGTTAAGATTTCCAGTTCTGTTAACATATGCAGATGACATTATAATAAATGCAAAAAAATTGGATAAAAGAAGTAATAATTTGAGGAAATGAGTACCTCTGGGTTATAGGGATTGCTTTAAAAAAAGCGACAAGTAAAGGTTTAGGTAATGTAGTAAAGACAGGGGCATATCTTTTCCAATAAATTACATTTTTGTGTTAGGTATAAACTTTGAGAATAAAGGTGCAAGAAGAATTCAGTGGGGAAAAATAGAAGAAATAAAATATACCTGTCTTTTCTGGATAGCATATAAATTATTATTCAGAAAAAAGGGCTTATTTGAAAAATTCAGTACTAATGAGAAAATAGCATATGCAACAAGTGCATTTATGTTGCCAACAATATTTGCAAAGGAATTTTTGAAGATATGTTTTTCTTTTATATGGGTTCTAGATTAAACCACTAAAAAGAGGAGTTTTCTAGGTAAATAAAGAAAAAGGAGATTTAGGGTTAATTAACCCAGTGGTATACATTGCTTCATTAAATTTGTACAAAGCATTAAAGTGGATAAATGAAAAAGCTGTGAGATTAGTGGTAAAATTGTATATATATATATTGTGTGTATATATATATATATATACATATATATATATATATATATATATGTATATATATATATATATATATATATATATATATATATATATATATATATATATATATATATATATATATATATATATATATGTGTATATATATATATATATATATATATATATATATATATATATTTATATGATAAATTCTGGGGTATGGTAAAAAGGAAAATATGATTAAAGTAATAAAATGCTACCAAGAAAAAATATGTTTGTGGAAAATAAAAAGTGATGATATATAAAAGAAAAGTATAAGAATGCAATGATAAAGCAGTACTATGTAAATCCACGGGAAAATCTAACAGAAGAATGGTGTAAGCAGAAAGTAGAGTGTCGAGATTTCTTTTGGAGACTGGTAATAGATAAATTGCCTGTAGAAGGAAATATGACATATAAAAATAAAAAGTGATAGAATATGTTTACATTGTCAAGAAGAATAAACTACATAACATGTTTTGGAAGTATAAAAATGTAAAATAGTTGTTGGGAAAGCTATGTAAAAAATATTTTTTCAAAGACATAAAAGAAGTAGATAAAATAAACATGAATATGATTGAATATCAATATTATAAGAATAGAAGTAAAACATATGTTCAAAACAGTAGATAAAAAGTTCTATGGGTTATATGGAATGAAAAAACAAATGAAATTATGTTTAAAGATAAATGGATTGTAGGACAATATTAAGTAAAATCAGATGGTGGTTATGGAAAAAGGAGTCGGGATCTAATAAGAATAAAAATTTAGTATGATTGTAAAGGAAATTACAGATATGTGTAAACAGATATGTATATCTTTATATTTGCACATTTGTAATATTTATAAATATGTAAATATGCCATAACTTAGAGTTCTTTTTGTAAATAAATAAAAGACCACTACTCTTTTCAATAGGTGCCATGGGATCTTTTGCATCCTCTTATGCTACTGCTAGGTCAAGCAGATGGGGCCTCAGTTTAGCATCTCATCCTAAAGAAAGTACACTCAGGAGTGCAGCAGCATCACCACCCACTTATACTGGACTACAGTGCCTGCAATTGGTCTACCTCATGTGTTCATAGAACCCACAGCCTTCTGCACCAAAGGTGAGTGTGCTCTCTACTGCATCACTGACACTGCTCTGATATCTACACTAAGTGGATATTAAGGGAACTAAGTAGACATACTAAACTGTAGGTTTTCTTGCACATTTATTTTCCCAAAAGCTGCCATACCACATGAACTACTACCACTGAGGCAATTTTACAACATTTTAGTATGCATATTTTCTCACCTCATGCTAGACTGATGGTCTTACCTTTAGGGTCTATATTAATTCTGCAAAAGACATATTTATCGAATATATCTTCAGCGAACACCAACCACCAAAATTCACTTCAGCCAACTTTGGAATTTTTCCCATGGTTTGCAAGGGCAGTTCATGCTTACTCTACCTGGCAGATTCTTTTGAAAAGATCATCAAAGAAATTGTTAAATGCAAAATGGTACACACAGCATACATTGACCTGGCCAAAGCTTTCAATACAATTCTTCACTCAGGCATAGTAAAAAAGCTAAACAAACTGAGAACAAACCCTTATGTCACACACTGAATTGCCAACTGACTCACAGATAGGAGTCAGAGAATCAACATATGGGAAGTTACCACCAAAAGAAGACCAGTTATGAGGAGAGGCCCCAAGAGTTCTGTGCTGGGACCTCTCCTGTTTGGCATACACATTTCTGAAATTAAAGCTAATACCAAACAGCTTTGGTTCACTAGGTTTGTAGATGACTGTAAGCTAGAAGTAGTCATTGAATCCCCAAATGACTTAGCCATCTTGCAGGAAAGTTTGTCTCAAATAAATAACTTATTCCAAAAAAATGGATTAAATGCCAAAAGTTTATTACTGTATCCTTTAAGAAGTCAGTGAACTACTACACTGGTCCAGTTGTTTGGGATTTGGAAACTTATGTGGTCAGTGACCTAAATTTTGACCAACATGTTTCTATTGTTGTAAGAAAGTCCTTCTATATTACACAGCTTATAAACAAAGGGATTGTGTCAAGATCTAGGGAAGTCATTGTCTCCCTTTACTCAACAGTCATTAGGCCAGTCATTAAATATAATGTCCCCTGTGGCATGTATCTTTCCAGACATATGCAACCACTGTAATACCCACAGAGATTCCCTCCTAAAAGGATGCAAGGACTAATGTCATACATGGACGTACTGAAAGCCCTGTCACTCTACATGGTATCCTACAGACTGATAAGAGATGACCTGTGTCTGGCATACAAGGCATACTTGGAATAATTTGTGATGGATTTGGTGCACATCAGCAAGTGAAATGGCATCAGAAATATGTGGTCTTGGGATCTAAACCTCTTCTGCAACATCAATAGAATGGTATGGTGGGAAGGGTATATCTCGCAGAGGATACCATTGCTGTGGAACAGACTCCCCATCCACATAAAAAAGTTCATCCCTGCCAATTTTCAAGCATAACATAATCTATGTATGGGTAAGAGAAAATTTACCCAAGGACTCCCCCCATATAAAATGGAAAGAGCCAGCTCTTTAATGCTTTATTGCATGCATGGGGTCCCCTCAAATTATCTATGGTATGATCCCAGTTATTCTCATTAGGGGTAATATATAATTATCAACTATGGGATGGGTAAGGCCAATCCATAACCAAATGTGATAGGTTATTTCGAGCACAAAAAGTGAAACTGGATAAGCTTATAATGGTCAACTAGGGTAGTTAGCCTAGTAGCTACCTATGAACCTATGAACTCTAGCTTCCATGGGTAAAATACTCATCTTTTTTTAAAAACTTTCTTATTTTGTACAGCAGTTTTACATGTTGGAGAAGAAGTTCTTCTCCTCCAGAGTTTTCCTATGGCATTTTGTAATGTCACTGGCAAATAATAGATCACTTCTATGGTCACAGCTATCCATGGTTCTTAGCTGATTAGGCTGCTTTTGTTCTTGCTCTATAAAGAACTGTAGATGTGTAGGAATAACCAACATTTATGTTAAAAGAATTACTTGATGTCAGTGCTTTGATGTGTTATTTACATGTATTGTAATACACATGCTGGTCACTAAATCTACCATTACTTCATAGCAATTATATTTCAGCTTGTTTTAGCAGGGTGTATTTACTCTTCCATTTTCTTTCTTCAGCTTACTTTTGCTTCTTCATCATACAGAAAGATATACAATATGTCATTGCTGAAGAAAATGGGTTCCTAACAGTTTGTCGAAACGTCAGCAGTTCAAACACCATATGTTCGGACTGTGAAGTTCGAAAACTGATTATTGCAAAGCCGCAGAACACCAAATTCTTTCCCAGGGAAAGAATTCGGTGGGCCATTTCTGTGGCTTTGCGATTTTCAGCACTGTGGTGGAAAGTTACGGGTCGGGTTCAGGTAAGTGTGCAATTGTGTGGATGTTAGGGTTAGGGCACAGGTTAGGTGAGTTAGGGTTAGGGCATGGGTGAGGTGGGTGTGCGATAGTGACAGACTTTAGGGTTAGGGCAGGATAGGTGAGTTAGTGTTAGGGTGCGAGTCAGGTGAGTGTGCGATAGTGACAGATCTTAGGTTTAGGGTTTGGGTTAAGGTAAGTGGATAGATAGTAGTGTATGTACAGTTTACTCTAGGGTTAAATGTAGGATTTTAAGTGTATGTGCATGGATTGCTGTTTTTCTGATGTTCTTGGGTTGTGTGTTTCTTGGAACAGCAATTTTTTTCCCTGGGAAAAAAATCTCTGTTCTAAGCCTTCGATGGTTTTGCACTTCGAGGTTAGAAGTTCGAACATATGGTGTTCGAACTTCTGCCGTTTTGACGAAGTGATATAGACCCGAAGAAAATATGTAATTCAAACTATAATAGCTGCAGATGATGAGTCTGTATGACATATACACCACATCAGCAAAATCTGTTTAATCTGTCATGTCAAATACAGGCAGTGCTAAAGGTATTGTGGTGCCCAATAAAAAAATATATATATTTATTGCTATTGCCAAATCACCTACCCAAATAGGCTTTATCCAGGAGATGAAACTGAAAGCATCTATTCTATTTGAATTATTTAAGTTATAGAGGGGATGGATAGCTAACACCTTTGTACTTGCAACTAAGAAGGGAGTGACCATGGTGTACCTTAAGTACTTTATGTGGCTTGTAGTTAACAGTGCCTGGAAAGAAGTACGGATTGATGCTCATGCTCTGGGGATATTATTTAATTTGAGAATTTTTGTTACCCTTGCACAGACAGTAAGCAGCATTTAAGGCAAATATTCACTACTGTAGGGATTTGGTGTCTCAAATGCTGACAGATTGTGCTAGGTGGTGATTCTAATGTGGTTTATGAGTTAGTTGGAAGGCATTTACACAATCTATAGAGACCATCCCTAGGATTCACTAACAACTGTGTAGGCTTTGCATGAATCCTACACAATTACAATGCCTTAGTGTGATGTGCAGCAGGACTCATTGAATGTGTATGTGGCTCATTGCACTTAAACATTTCTAAGCACCATTTGATGGCCAGCAGCAATGTTGGCGGCCATGAACAGTGCTATGAATCATGAGCACACAATGTAAATACAACTCCTTGCCTGTAGGCAAACATCTTATAGGACTATGTGCAGACAGCTTATATGATGTACGGGCAAGTGAATTATAAGACATTAATTGCTGGGGACCTGAAACTGGGAGAATGTGCTCAGAATACAATGTTAATAGTGTAGCGATGAGCATGATGACAGGATTAATCAAAAAATACTCAATTAGTTCATTCAAATGTGATGATTTCACAAAGAAACATAATTATTCTGGGCATGCTCACAAGACATTATGACAAACACTGCATGGAAATAACACAAACACACAAGAAAGTGCCCTAACATAGGCCCAATCACACTTTATAATGATTTAGCAGAAAGATATCCACATCGCTGTTTTTAATAAATAATCCTGTTTCCAATTCTTTACTCGTACATAACTAAAAATGGACATGCTAACAATGGATGTGAGAGGGACACAATACAACATTGCAAGAAAGAGGAATAAATGTGATATTTATGTTCATAACATGGCAAGTTTTAGAAAACAGCAAGGATAGTGGATACATTAGGGACTATTCGCACACGCTGCAGTTATTGACATGTACATACATTGAATGCATGTGTGATAACTGTGCTGCTGTATCGTCCACTTTGTCCTGTATAAACAAGGCATGAGACATACAGCTGCTAAGTCATGCACAGCAGAAAGGGACATGTGTTAACATTTGTTATCAATGGACAGCCACAGATATCGTACATCATAAAGAGTAATATAAAAGCACTCCAAATACAAAAATGACAAATGACAACACAGATGTGATGACAATGCAGTAGTTCAAGGTCTCTGTTTGTAAATGGAGTATATCTACTACATCTAATACATGATTATTCTGGGCATGCTCACAAGAAATTACAGCCAATACTGCCATAACAGCATGTAAACAACACAAACACACAAGAAAGTCACCTAATATAGGCCCAATCATACTTTATGATGATTTTAGCATCATGCCATACAGGAAGACATTTATGTAATTTTGCATGTCCTATAAAACTGTACAGTAAAAAGAAAACAATTACAGTAATACAATATATAAATGTGTGGAGGAAGACATGCAATACAGTGCATTCTTATTTGGAAATTAAGTAATGCCTGTGAGCAATCAATGTCATACTCAACATATGCATCATGCAGGCTCGACCACATGCCAGCACATGTGTCAAAAAGAAGCATATCAACCTGTGATACTATAGAAACAGGCATACCGTGTGTGTCATGACTAAAACACCTGAAGGGCTAACAGCACTTCCCCATTGTAATGGGTATGGATCCACTACCTTTCAGGGTGATGCCTTAAAAATGACCATCCGAGAGTGTCATAAACACTTCTTTTACCTAAGCCACTCCTGTCTAACACAGGTATGTGACAGACAGGTGTTGCCAGATTCAAACCCCTGCCAGAACTGTGTATTGACTGTGTGTGCCACACAACATAGCAATGGATCTTGTCACAAATAAATGAAATTAAAGTGTGAAGTACTAAAGGACATTTGAGGATAATTTATACAATATGCTTTTGTCAGAATGATGACAGTGAGGTAACTGTGTTGATGTTTACACAACTATCAGCAATGCAATATCAGTGTTTCTCAGCAAAGGAAGCGATTCCTGCTGCTTTGTAGAATAATATTGTCCCATAATTGAAACACACTGTATTTATGTAGATATTCTATACAAGTCATTACTGAATGCATGTGATGCAGGAGCTCTGACAGGAAGACATTCGCAGAACAATTGTTTCACTGGCAGGATATTACAAAATGACTATATTTCTGTCTCAGAAGTAACTTCATGCAGTTTTGTTTCTATAATGTCAGTACATTCATAGAATGTTGCCAGAATGGAATAGCAAGCTATGTAATTCCCCTGACTAATGACATGTGTATAACTCACATGTGCCACAGTGGAAGTCTTAACAAAGCTGTGAGACTCCACCTATGTGAAGTCATTACATCATACAATTGTGTTGCAATTTGTATGAGATAAAAGGACTTGGTGAGTTTTCTCCCACTGTAATTGCACACATTGTAACACTTCTGGATTTATTCCTGCATAACAGCATTAGGACACATTATGCTTACAGTTAGATGATTTCTGTTTAGAACACTTGACTATGTGACAACAGAAGCTACATAACATTGGCAAAGATGGAGCATGCCACGAGGTAAGTGGTGATACAGTTCTGAGATATTTGGGTCTTTCAAGCAGTGACATCAGGTTATTGCTGCAATAGATATGTGTGCCTATACTTTCTTTAAAAGACTGCTGCTGTATGTGTCTTTCTCACACAACATTGCCTACACATAGCTATACCCAAACACAAATAATGCATAATGCAATCAGCACTGTGATACGAGAATTAATGGCAATCATGCATGATGCATGGATAATCATGCATTCAAACACATGCCTTACTAAGGCAACAGCATATGGAGCATTGTCTTAAATCCTCATGCCACAGAAAAAGCAGTGTTGTGTTTTCCATGGGAAAACCAAAAGTCATCCCTTGTTACTCTCATCATCATCCAATAAAGCATTTCTTTGTGAAACATGAGCATCAAGTGTTGTAACTGGAATCCCAAGCCATACATGTACATAGGTGATAGCTGACTGACAACATTGTAACATACCTGCACATTCACAGACAAACTGACACAAGTGAATCAGTTAAGGAGCAGTGGCTTGATTTGAACAGACTACCTAAGATCACAAGGTAAAGAACCCTGCCTGAATCATATATGCAGCATGAGATGTTTTACAATTGTGACAGTGCATATTTGAATGGATATCACCATTCTTTCATAGGTTCATAGGTTCATAGGTTCATACTAGGCTATCTGCCCTAGGGCATTTATAATCCTAGCCAGAGTATGTTTGGCTTTCGCTGCCCATTTTAAATTAATTTTGCTATGCCCTTTTTTGAGGTTAGTATACTGTGCCTCTGTCTAACAGTGACACAGAAGTGATACCCGGGATAAACCTACGATCTCCCATCCACTCATCAAGATTCCTCTTGAAGAGAGTCAGTGAGGGACTCTGCCTAACCTGGACTGGGATTTTATTCCAGAGTGAAGGGAGCCTCTGGGTTATGAATCTGTCCCTCTAGCATGTCCTATTTATTTCAGTGCTGAGGTTCAAGTCTCTCGAGCGTGTAGCTCGATGGGATTTGGATTTTTTTGAGGTGCAGCATGTCCCTTAATGGTTGGACATGGCTTTATACGTCAGGCACAGGTCGCCTCTGAGCAGGCGGTATGCCACTGAGTAGAGCTGGAGTTTCTTTAACCGGGCAGCATATGGCATCTGTTTGAGCTCTTTGATCCTCTTGGTGAGGTACTTTTGGGGTCTTTCCAGTTGCTGCAGGTGTTTGGTAAGGTACATCCCAAAAGAGGCATTGTACTCAATTATGGGCCTGATGAGGGATGAGTAAAGAGGCACGCTGACCTCCCCTAATCTAGATGTGAATCCCTTCATGATTAGGTGGGCTATATAAAATGTTTTTCTAACCACTTTGGCCACGTGGTTGTCAAATGAGAGATTGCTATCAACTTGGGTCCCCAGGTCCTTAATTACTTCTTCTGTACTTAATGGATTACCACCTATGTGGTAATTTGTGGGCACTTTGTTTTTGCCAAAGGGGATGACTATGCACATTTTGGCATCTAGCCTGAGGCCATGGCTCTGGCACCAGTTGTCTGTTTCTAAGAGGCCCTTTTGGAGGATGCTTGTGTCGGCTGGAGAGTCGATTATGGTGCCCAGTTTGCAGTCATCTGCGAACTTGGTCAGCCACAGTCCTTCTGTGTTGGCCTGTACCTCCGAGAAATATATACCGAACAAGAGAGGTCCCAGGACTGAGCCTTGTGGGATGCCACTTGTAACTGGTTTGGAGTCTGACATGGCTCCAGCAATTCTAACCATGTAGGTTCTGTCCTTGAGCCAGTTTGCAACCCATCTAGTGACATAGGGGTTTATATTTAAGCTGTTGAGCTTATCTATAATGCCTGAGTGGGGTATTGTATTGAAGGCTTTTGCGAGGTCCAGGTAGGCTATGTGGACCACCTTCCCTTCGTCAATGGCCTTGGTGACTGTTTCAAAGAAGTTGACCAGGTTTAAGAGGTGGGATCTGCCCTTAACAAAGCCGAACTGGGTAGGATCCAGTGTCTGTAGGTCCCCAATATCTTTATTTATGAGGTCCATGATGATCCTTTCCATAGCTTTGCAGACCAAGCTAGTCAGGCTTATGGGGCGATAGTTTCCAGGGTCCGTTGAGGCACCACCTTTGTGGAGAGGGACCACTGTTGCTGTACGCCACTCTTTGGGTACATATCCTGTAGTAAGGCTGAGATTGAACAGTAGTTTTATGTTTGGGTTTAGCTCTTCTTGGAGTTCATGAAGGACGCAGCCCGGGACACCATCTGGTCCCATTGATGCTGTGTTTTTTGCTTTGGAGAGGGTGGCTCTTACCTGAGCATCTGAGATGTCAGGGGGGCAGCACTCTGCTGGGATAGATATTTGCCCTTTTGGTGGGGAGGCAGGGGAGTTTGCGCTGAACCTGTCAGCTAGGATGTTGGCAACGTCTGTGGGTTCGGTGTATTTTTTGTCATTTTGGACTAATTCTGCGCATATCTGGGAATTCCCACCCAGGTTCCTAACATAACTAAAGAAAGCCTTGTGATTTTCCTTAGTGTCCTGTGCAATTTTTTCTCTCAAAGCTGGCCTTAGATGATTTTATGAGTGCCCTTAGTTTTTTTGCTAATACTGATCAGAGATGCCTTCCCTTTTTGGGATTTTGCTCTATCATGTAGTAGCTTCCTCCTTCTATTGTATAGTTTGTTTATGGCTGGGGTCCACCAGACAGGACGTCTGCCTTTGGAGGATTGGGTATTGGTTTTATTTGGGATTGCATGATCCATGCATTCCTGAAGGTGTTCACAGAATGCATTTATAAAGGATTCTGCGGTCTGGGCCATAGTTTCCAAAGGCCTGGGGGCTTTGAAGGATTTCACCTCAGTTTTGAGGAGTGTGAAATTTGCTTTAGAGAAGTTTTTCACTGTGGTTTTCTGGGCAGGGGTGGGGTCAGGATGTGAATATCCAGTGAGATCAGTTTATGGTCTGATCTTACCAGTGAGGGATACACTTCTGGTCTGGAGCATAGAGTCCCCATGTTGGTGATGATCAGGTCCAGTATGTTTTCCCCTCTTGTGGGAGTGGTAACAAGTTGCTCCATAGCATTTGAGTTTATGAATTCTAGGAACCTTTGGGCTAGGGTGTTGGAGCTAGAGTAATGCTCCCAGTCTATGTTTGGGTAGTTGAAGTCACCCAATATAATGGTGTTTGGAGAGACCTTCATATTTTCCAGTGTTCTCAGGAAGGCCGAGTGGGGTTCCTGGGTTTGGGAGGGTGGTCTGTAGCAGGCTATAAACTGGAAGGTAGTTTTACCCACTGTTAGTTGCACATGGATAGTCTCTGATGCTTCGTGCTTTGCCACCAACCTGGAGGTGTGGGTATCTTTGATGAATATCGATACTCCCCCTCCTTTTGTGGTTCGGTCCAAGTTTTGGGGCCGAAAAGCATGGTATGAGGTATAACCTGGTAGTGCTGGGGTGCTCTCGGGAGCCCTGAACCAGGTTTCTGTTACTGCACAGATATCGATGTTCTCCATGCTAAGGAGTATTTCAAGTGCATGCATCTTGAGGTTTAGACTTCTGGCGTTGAGTAGCATTACTCTTAGTTTCTTATCCTTTGTGATACCTATGGAGGTGGGTTTGTCTTTTGAGCCTTGCCTAAAAAAGGCACTATGGGGGTAGCAAGAGCCTTTGCCAATATCCGAAAGCCCAGGGGTGACAGGTGCAAGCCGTCCCTAGTGAAGCGTCGTGGCTTGTCGAGCATATCATCCCAGGCTGACAGGCATTGGATCCCCTTTGAATGACACCAGTACTTAAGCCAATTGTTGAAATTGATCATCTTGTCTTCATATTGTGGCATCATTCTTGGTGAGGGTAAGATGCTACTCAAGGTCAGGGTCATACTGGCCTGGGCTACATGCTCAGAGAGCTCTTCTATGTCTCTTTTCATGTAGTCCAGGGAGGTAAGTCTCAAGTCATTCACACCAGCATGGACAATGACTGAGTCATATTTGTACTTGCCTTGGAGTGACCTGAGTGCTTGTGTTATGTGGCGGATCCTAGCGCCCGACAGGCTGCTCACCGTGACCTTCTCCTTGTTCAGCCTGGTGAGCGGGACGTCAGTGTGCCTGACGATAGAGTCACCTATTACAAGTGTATCAGGTGTGTTGTTTAGCCTTAAGGGCTGTGACTGTTCAGCACACTGGCTTTGTGAGATATGTGTTGCACGTGTTTTGTTTTGGGGTAGCGGTTGCTTGGGTGTCTGCTTTGGAGGTCTCTGCTGCTTAGGCAGATCTTTATTTAGAGCCTCCAAGTATGTTTTTGTGTGATTATGTGTTTAGTTTGCTGTCGTGGTAGGTCTATGTGAGACTGGAATTGTAGTGAGTGTGGTTTCCTTCTCCTCCTAACTGGTTATGCCAGTACTGAGTTGAGAGAGCTTAGCCTCCAGTTTGGCTATATGGTTGCATCTCTCACATGTGTTGGAATTTGTTGGGAGGAGGAGAGGGTTGTCTGTGTGCATGAGGCAGTTGTAACATTGCCTCAAGATTCCCAGATTCACCAGCTGGACCGGAGAGGAGATTGACAACTGACCTTTGGACATGCTAGAATAATATTGAGAATTCCTTTATAATTGAAAACAAGGGCCAATGGGGAGTGACGGTGTAGTGCTTTTAATTTTTAGTGCTGACTTATATAATTGCTTTAGTGAGCAAGTGCCAGGTAACTTAAGTGCAATGTGTTACAGGTAACTTAAATGCAAAAACGACAAACAGTAACTTGCTTTCAAGTGAAACAAGGAAATAAGTACAGTAAACAATGCAGATATCACTAGGGATCCACAGAAGCACTGAGAAGCCGCATTTTAAGTGGAATTAGCATTCCGGGGAAATAACAAACAAACTATCAACAATCATACAAACAAAGCTAGATTCAGCAGGCCTGGATCTAGTCTATGCTACAGCAAGCAAGGTGTACCAATTTCAGTAAAAAACAGTTCAAATATGCAGGCACTATAAACCTTTAACCAGAAATTCCCAGCTCAGAAGGGCAGAGTCCAGCCTCTCCTCCTACAAGAGTGCAGACCACGAACCTTCTTAATGTAAAATAACTGGCCTGAAGCCCAAGTGCATAAACCAGAACTAATACACTTTAGGAATAACAGACACTGAGCTCTCAGTCAGCAGTTCCCAACTTAGAAGGATGAAAGCTACCTGTCCTGCCACCACAGTGCATGCCACAAACCTCCCTAATGTAAAACAACTGGTCTGAAGCCCAAGTGCTTAATCCAAAAGACTTAGAATGATAGCTACACTTTAATCAAGTTACTACCAAGCAGTAATAAATACAATTGAATACTTTAAAGAATGCCTGGATTAGTGTTCAAGTTATACAAACAAAGCTAGATTCAGCAGGCCTGGATCTAGTCTATGCTACAGCAAACAAGGTGTACCAATTTCAGTAAGAAGCAGTTCAGCTATGCATGCACTATAAGCCTTTAACCAGAAATTCCCAGCTCAGAAGGGCAGATTCCAGCCTCTCCTCCCACAAGAGTGCAGACCACGAACCCTCTTAATGTAAAATAACTGGCCTGAAAGCCCAAGTGCTTAAACCAGAATGAATACACTTTTAGAATAACTGACACTGAGCCCTCAATCAGCAGTTCCCAACTTAGAAGGATGTAAGCTACCTGTTCTGCCACTACAGTGCAGACCACAAACCCTCTCAATGTAAAACAGCTGGTCTGAAGCCCAAGTGTTGAAACTAAAAGGCTTAGAATGAGTTACACCAAGCAGTAATAAATACAATTGAGTACTTTTAAGATGACGCAAAAGCAAAATAAAGTAGGAAGAAACACAAGTACAGTAAAAGCAGATGAAATTCTTTTTTTTTTTTTTTCAGAAAAGTAGCAAAAGCAGTAGTAAATACAATTCTCATGCAGTGCAAGCTGGCACACTTGAATATGTAGCAATATTAGTCCACACACAGTTTGAAAAAATGTAATTAAATTAAAAAGGACTAAAAGCAAGTGCAGAAAGGGTTAATTAGGTAGAATGCGGTAAAGAGATGGGCCTGGGGGGGTGTCTTAGATCAAATCTACAGTGGGGCGGGCACTGAAAAAGCCACCAAATTTAAACTACAACCAAGAACTGGGATAGGGGGTGGAGAAAAACAGTTTCAACACAGATGTGCAAATTATAAAGCCAAAAAATATATACTGTTATCTATATATATATATATATATATATATATATATATACATATACATATATATATATATATATATATATATATATATATATATATATACAACAGATATCTAAGCAAACAATTTAGCTCTATAATACAGAATAATGCAGAAAAATATACTCAGCTCTATATATTTGCGGATAGTTCTGTAAGGCTGTCTCTCAAACTAAGGTTCCAGTTTGAATGTTTAACAGGACACACAACACTAACTCAATTATATAGCTGAAGACAAGGCAGGAAATGAGGGGGGGTGGGGAAAAACAGTTTTGACACAGATGTAAGGAATGTGAAAATTATAAAGCCAAAAAGTATGTACTGTTCTCTCTCTCTCTCTCTCTATATATATATATATATATATATATATATACAACAGATATCTAAGCAAACAATTTAGCTCTATAATACAGAATAATGCAGAAAAATATACTCAGCTCTATATATTTGCAGAGAGTTCTGTAAGGCTGTCTCTCAAACTAAGGTTCCAGTTTGAATGCAGATTGTTAATTAACAGGACACACAACATTAGCTCAATTATATAGCTGAAGACAAGGGAGGAAATGAGGGGGGGTGGGGAAAAACAGTTTCAACACAGATGTGAGGAATGTGCAAATTATAAAGCCAAAAATATATACTGTTCTCTCTCTATATATGTATATATATATATACAACAGATATCTAAGCAAACAATTTAGCTCTATAATACAGAATAATGCAGAAAAATATACTCAGCTCTATATATTTGCAGATAGTTCTGTAAGGCTGTCTCTCAAACTAAGGTTTCAGTTTGAATGCAGATTGTTAATTAACAGGACACACAACACTAGCTCAATTATATAACTGAAGACAAGGCAGGAAATGAGGGAGGGTGGGGAAAAACAGTTTCAACATAGATGTGAGGAATGTGCAAATTATAAAGCCAAAAAATATATACTGTTCTCTCTCTCTCTCTCTATATATATATATATATATATATATACAACAGATATCTAAGCAAACAATTTAGCTCTATAATCCAGAATAATGCAGAAAAATATACTCAGCTCTATATATTTGCAGATAGTTCTGTAAGGCTGTCTCTCAAACTAAGGCTCCAGGTTGAATGCAGATTGTTAATTACATTGATGCTCTTCTAAAAATGTATGAAGTACATATTAACTCTACACAGCTACATGCATAAGAAGCCTTTTTGGCACAGCATGACAGACAGACACACATGCACAGTAGTTAATAATTCCTGGATTCAAGCCCTCTCCCTCTGTTCTTTCACAGTCTAAAGAGCACAGTATCAACAGCCAGCCCCACAGAATAACTCATATGAGCACTGTGATTCAGTTCACTTCTGACAGCATGATGTAACCATTGTGTTTCCAAAACTGGTTCCTTATTGGGCAGTCCTCTGCCAGTGAAAATACAACTCTGAACTGGAAGTTTACATAAGGGCTGTTGTTAAAGAAAGAATTGTACATGACAGTACAGATAGCCATATTATTTTAACAATGTTGAATTTAAACCCTCTACCTAAGTCTGAGTTGTAAGGACACATAGTGCATTTTTTGACATGTTGTCCTCATTAGTGACATGTAGAGAAGATGTTTTTGGTAAAAATTGGATAAGGGGATGGGGACATCCTCTCCCAAGTTAAAATTTTCTACTGAGTGGAAGTTAATACATTACATCTGTTGAAGAAGCTATATGTACTTGATATTGCAGCCTTGCCCATAAATTCCCCTCCTGCCTCTCTAGTTACACACTTCAGAGAACACAGTATTAGTTGCAAGCAGCATAGGAGAAGTCTGGCTCTTAAGGGGAGGACTGCAATTTTGACATGATGACCTCATCAGCATGTTACAGAGAAGATGTCTGTAGCAAAAGGGGATGATGCATTATATCTGTTCAGGAAATTATACATATCTGACATTGCAGTTATTCACACAGGTTCCCCACAGTGAGAGCTGAACCTCTTACCTACCTAGTTATACAATCTAGAGAACAGAGTATTCATCATAAGTGCCACTGGAGAAGTCTGACTCTTAAAGGAAGAGAATGCACTCATCCATGTGCTGGGGAGAGGAAATTTCTGTTAACAGTGGGCAAAAGTGCTGAAGGAGCTGTGACCAAACTTAAATGTGTTATCTAGAGTGTAATAGCACATCACACATTTGACATTAAGGCATTACTTACCCATTACTAGCAGCCCCACCCCAAACACACACATACACACACACACACACACACACACACACAAACACACACACACACACACACACACACACAAATGTTCTCCACAGTGGGGGTTGAACCTTCTACCTATCTAGTTACTGAATCTAGAGAGCACAGTATTAGTCAGAATCACATAAGAAGAAGTCTGACTTTAATGATGTGAAAATGCCCATTTGTACTTAGTAAGACCTCACTGTTTGGAACATCTGATATTGTGAATCACAGGTTTTGGGACAACTGCATGTATGTGGACATAGCAGTGTAACAGCAATGTGCTTGTCCCATTTAATGGCATACTCTTCTGCTAAGAATTATATATTGTCATTCATGTACATTGTGTTACTGTGAGGGACATGCATCTATTTCACAGTATGGGATGTCAATGACAATTACAGCAGTAAACCAGTGGACTATCAGTCAAGCATTCCTGCCAATCCATTCCAGCATGACTGCATGGGAATAGTAAAGATTAATGGTGTTACTTTCACTTATCTTGTCTCATGCATGTCCAATGTGTACTGGCAATGCAAACAGACAATTCCTAAATATGACAGTGTACTGCAGGAGAACAGTGATGGATTATGTGTGAATAGGTTACCCAACACTGTAAAACAGTTGCAAATGTTACAGTTGCAGTGCAGACATACATTAAGACAATGACTTAATTGAGTCAACATCACTCTGAAATCCAAATGCCTTGTTTCCAAAATTCAGTAAAGACATGCATATTTAGCACAACTTAAACAATTATTTGTTGTAGCTATGCTTTTACCCTCTGCCTGATGCGCAGCACCAGCAAGCTCACTTGTGCTTCTGATGGCAAAGTATTAGAGCATGCATAATCATACCTTGAGGTGTTGAACTTAGAAAGGGAATTAGCAGTAGTCTGTGTTGCTTTGTGCTGACTTTCATGCATACAAGTAGTATACATATGCACCAATGTCTTAATCTGATGGAATACAGAACATATATGTCTTATGGTCATTTTTCAGGTGTCATGATTTACACACGTGTCATGATAGTTGCAGTTCTTAAATCATTACATCTATGCCACAGGTGCATTATGATACATGTGAGGGGCCAAGCATTTTATTACAGATGTAAACATTGCTAATGGAAATAGGTTTGAATCAAGGCGTTTTATTTGATGACACAGACGGGGGTGGGAAGAGGTAGGCAGTTTGTGGCAGGAGTGCATACGTACATGAAAAAATATTTTCTGGTTCATTTCTGCACATTTGTGTTGTGTTGCTCTTCAGTTTGTCATCATAATTACTCAGACAAGATCTGTACAAGACAGTCTTCCTTCCCAATAAAAACAGGTACAGTAATAAAGTTGTAAGATAATGGTGTGTTAAGAAAATATGTAGCCAACAGTTACACCCATAGGTGTCATACCAACATTCAAAAACACTTTGGCATACATTGGATTTGAACCTGGACAGTACAACAAGACAAATCTATGTTCCTGAATATTATCTAAACACAACACATAAATACTACTACTACTTCATGATGCACCTCCTTGGACTACATGAAAAGAGACATGGAGGAGCTCTTGGATTATGAGGCCCAGGCAGGTATGACCTTAGCCATGAGCAGCATCCTACAGTCACCCTGATGATACTGCAGTACAAGCAGAAAATGACTGACTTCAACAACTGGCTAAGTTTCTGGTGGTGTATCTGTGTGCTTGGGATGACATGATTGATAGACCTTGATGCTTTGCCAGAGATGGCCTGCATCTGTCACCCCTGGGTTTCTAGATACTGGCTAAGTCTCTTGCCACCCCTATAGTGCCTTTTTTAGGTGATGTTCCAAAGAATTACCACCATAACAGCTATAAATAAATGCAATCTGAGGGTCATGCTGCTCAGTGCTAGAAGTTTAAATCTAAAGATCCACTTGCTTGAAGCACTCCTCAAAATGGAGAACATCTGCATTTGTGCTGTAATGGAGACGTGGTTTAAAGCAGCAGAAAGCACCCCTGCGCTACCAGGCTATAACTCATGCCACATCTTTTGGCCCCAAAACATAGACCGAAGCTCCAAAGGTGGTGGTGTCTCCATATTCATAAAGGATATGCACACCTCCAAACTAGTAGCCAGCATAATGCATCTGAGATACTTCAGGTAATACTAACATTGGGTAAGACAGCTGTTCAGGTCATAGCCTGCTATAGGTCCACAACCATGTCCCAAGACTCTCACTCCATGTTCCTAAGCATCCTGGAAACTATTATGGTCCAGCCCAACACTCTCATACTAGGTGACTTCAACTACCCCTCCATCAACTAGGAAAACTACTCATGCACCAATACACTGGCCCAATGCTTTCTGGAATTCATCAATTCCAGTGCCCTGGATCAACTCATTCTTACCTCCACTAGAGGAAGCAACATCCTTGACCTGGTTATTACAAGCATGGGTAACTGTTGCTCTACACAAGTAGTTAATTCCTTCCTGGTTAGATCCAACCACAAACTAATCACCATGGAACTCCTCATCTCACCCACACTCCCTGCAAAGGTAACGACCATGAAAAACTTCTCCAAAGCTGACTTTGGGCTCCTAAAAAGAGAGGTGGCACCTATGTCAATGGAAAATAGATGCATGACTGCAGAATCATACACCAATGCACTGTACAAACATGTACATAAATGCATGGAACTAGTCATACCCAACAGAACCAAGACGCTCTCCTCCAAAAAAAGGAAGCCAATCTGGTGTTCCCCTGCCATTAATAAACTCTTCAACAGAAGCAAAAAACTGTTGCAGAAAATGGTGAAGACCTAAGAGTGGAAAAACACACTTATTAGCCTCAATA
>NC_056725.1:1476232200-1476307200 GCF_019279795.1 Protopterus annectens
GGAGGCTAAACAATATGACTTATGACATTTTGGGCTGTTGAGATTTACATACTACTAAGATTAAGTAGTACCATCTGGGTATTTTACCCATAAAAAAGGATAAAATGTTAAACTTTGCTTATTAGCTGTCAGTCCCACAGAAAACATACTTTATAACATGCTAATTAGAGGTTTACAGATTGAATTATGAATAGAGATATACTTCAGATGCCTCTTTGTTTGGGACTTTACTTAGCCATAGGACTGCATTTATATGTAAAAGGCAGTATTTGTGTTTGCAATTACATTACAGATGCATGCAGTTCTATAACCTGAGTACATACATACTTCACAAGACATATTTTCATAAACACATACTTATGTAATAAATAAATAATTATTGTGCATGTTATACTTATGCATATGCATTTGACATTAAATATCATTGTCATGTTTATCATAATTTACACACATTATGTTGGGCTTCTATAGCAAGCAGTAAGGATACATCAAAATGTTGTGACATAACATTTAGACCCCCTCTATAAAAGTATCTGTTAACTGGATTTGAATCCTCAATCAGCTGTCCTCTCTCTTTAAGCTCATTTTACACACACCTTGTGCCACAGAGATAGTTACCTGACAAGTGAAGTTATTCCCTGAGTACTATCCAGAGTGCTCCAGGCTGCTCACCAGTGCTAGACTCATTTGAGCTAAAGAAGGCATCTAAAATTACATTTTTACCTTTTTCCTTACTAAAAGTGAACCATGTTTGGGCACTACCAAGCAAAGCACAATTGCAATAGGCATTAAAAAACACAGGAAAGCATTAAATGAAAATTATATCAATCAAATGGTATACCTAGATATGACCAGAGCAAAAATTGTATTACAGTGACACATTCATCCTTCTCACATCTCCTTGCCACATCCAAACTTTTAATGGCACATATTAACAGGACTGTTGATAATGCCAAACAGCATGATGATGATATAACACACTGTGCGTAAGTATCTATTAATCCCTGATGTTTATAATTTTTACGTAACTGGATTCTAACCCTTCATCACCTGCCTTCTTTTTCTAAACTCACTGCACCTAAGGATTACCCAGAGTGCCAATGGCCATGCAACAGTACTTGGCTCATTCATGCTACAGACGGCACTTCACTTCTATTCACTTTTTTTCTTTAGGAAGTGAACTGTGTTTGCAAGCTGCTGAGTGGAGCAGAAATGCAAAAGCCATTATAAAAAAGACAAAAAACAAGGATCATATTAACTCATTGAATAGATATATGCAGCAAGGCGCAACACTATTATAGCATTAGGATGACACAGTAATCCTTTTCACAACTGCTTGTACCATTACAAGTTGCATTTAGGTTACACATAACTAGGATTTCATGTAATGGCAATTGCTCAGAAAGGGGACAGACACACACAGATAATGACTGGAGGTCATTCTTGCCATAGTACATACAATTACTCATGACATCAAAGTTTACAATATATTATATGTGTCATGATGACAAATTTTGACAGATGGATAATTTCTCCAGCATGAATGTCACGAATGTCCACATTACTCATGTTAGTACTTTTGTGTTTGCACACTATAAAAATGTAATACTTTACAATATCTTGCAACATTCTTAGCACATTTTATTAGTAGCAATGAGAGGAGGTGAGCTTATAGCAAAATCACCTTTGTACCGTACATTCAGAGAGAATGCAGGTAAGATATTTAGCATATACTTCACACTTTAGCCTGTTCATTTCATATACATTTAGTGTAAATACTTTAATTTTGAATCCAGTAATAAAAACATTTCTACAAACTGGATTCAAGCTCTGTAGCACTTGTCTTATTGCTCTACACTCACCTCACGTATATATTGTGCCACAAGTGGAATTTATTCAACTGGTACGATCCAGAATGCTAACTTCCACACACTGGTACCAGGCTCATTTGTGCTACAGAAGGTGGCCCAAACTAAATTGTTCACTTTTGCCTTTGGAACTAAACTGTACTTCACCACTGTCAGTCCAGAGTGTACAATGCCAAGTGGCACACAAATGATGAACAGAAAGGAAAACAATTACTGAAATAGCAGACACATTTCGAAACAAGTAGTTAAAATATACAGTTCTGACATATCCCCATATTTGTTGCGTCCATGAGAATATACTCCTTAAACATCATTATGTTCACACAAACACAACCATCTCGGCATTAGAACCCTAGGATGCCAGGGCATTCACAAGACAGACTTAAGATTTTTATCAGTATGTGCCAGACACAGTTGTACTGTGAAGATAAGATAAAAAGGAACGTACATATACTCAAGATGATGACATTACAGGTGCAACAGAAACAGGTTCTGACCTTTGTTATGTAGTTTGCAGTTAGATGTATGGATGGCTGTGATACTGGCAGCAGGGCAGATAATCTTTCCTCATACAATATGAAATAAAACATTTGAATACTGCACCTCTTTGCTTCTTTGTAATTTGTGAACATTGTTCCCATATCTATACTTCTCTAACAAGACTGCCCTGTGCTTTGCCTTGCAGTTGATATATGTTTCAATGAGCAATCTACTTCCTTACAATTGCAGACACAACTGTACCGAGAGGCAGAAACTGTTGTCATAAACAAGTCATATGATACTGCAATGTACTCCAGGGTGACATAAATGTTTGTCCCGTTATGAATGTATTAAGTTCTTTCTTTCTTTATTTTGCATTTGGGGTGAGGGTAAGGGGGAGGAAATCTGTATTAAGTTGTATGTACTCATATGAAGCCTTTCTTTTTCTGTATTTATTGTGTGATAGATGGATGCATTTATATATATTGTTTTGTATTTAACAATAATTTTTTTTTTTACTTACGGATTTTTACTTTCCTGTTATATTTCCTCTCATACACAACTATGGTGCCCAAGATATCTGCACTCCATAAACCACCATACATTGATGCTAAAAATGGTGCATACCTTTCAAACTCCTAGAGCAAGAAATCTGGACAAAGACACAAATAATGGGGAGGCAAAGGTAAAAAATAGGGACACTTTTAAATACTGCTCTTACAAACCTATAAAGCTGATAGAATAAGAGGTTTTGTATCAGCATGAATTTTCTGAAAGATATGAAGTCTGAAAATCAAATTTCTGCCATTATTTTCTGACTTCATTCCTCAATGATTTGCCAGTGATTTGCCAGTAAACTAGAATTTTATGAGAAATGAACCAAAAATATGAGTCAAAATTATGAACATTCTGGGAAAACCTGGACAGTTGAGAGCTATGTGAGATCATTTAAGCCCAAAGTTGCCATGAGTCATTCCTATCTCAAAGCAGGTGGTGAATGATGTGAATGGAGTGGGAGGCCATGGATATACATAGTTCAAAATAAGACATAGGGTCAGTGATATGATTGCCCGTGAACAAATGGGAATGAGGGGTGGTCCTCCTACAGAGCCACCACTGACTGAAACAGAGGAGTTCCTGTTCACTATGAGAGATCCAGACAGTTCATCATAGGGTTCACACAGAATTCTTGACATTGGGACTAATGTGGAAGGCAACCCTGTAAAACTTCCAGGTATGCTATATAAAGACATAACTATCATTTGTATACGTGTGTGTGTGTGTGTGTGTGTGTGTGTGTGTGTGTGTGTGTGTGTGTGTGTGTGTGTGTGTGTGTGTGTATATCTATACACACACACACACACACACATATATATATATATATATATATATATATATATACATATATACATATATATATATATATATATATATATATGTATATATATATATATATATATATATATATATATAGGTCTACTTCAGAAGACTGACAGACCAAAAGACTGAATCCCAAAAGACTGAAACTACAGTTATTCTTCTGAACTTCCCTCACTTTTCTCATCTTGAATCCCCTTAATTTCCTGGAGTGCCTGCATGTATTTAACTCAAATGTTCTCCCATAGTTTTCACTGTTTTATATCCACTTGTGCCATAACTTCCATTTTGAATGCATCCCATGACAGTTCTAAACCATTGTCCTTGATGATCAATTCTTCAAAGCCTAGTAGCATGGGTGGCCATAGCCAGTCTTTAAATATCTGTTATTCAACAAGTATAACAGAAAATGCCACTGTTAGCTGGCATATGTCTGGTTTCAATTCCTTATTCACGTTGACTGCCAGAAAATATTCTTAACATTTCCATGATCCTGTAAAGGTTAATGTAGGTTACCAGAGACAACAAATAAAGAATGGAACTCAAGCACTTCGGAAATTAGATACAAACAAAGTAATAAATATTTTTTTTAATATATGATGTGAATGGAGTGGGAGGCCATGTTAATTGAGGCTTGCATACTAAATGCATCTGCCGATACCTATTCAAATTATTTTTCATCTCCAATAATCTGTCTCTTAATAACACTACACATATCTTGCTACTTTCCTACCCCTAATTATCACCATATAAACTATCTTTATCAGACACATTATTATTCCATTCTACATGACCTAGTCACTGTGTCTAATACAACCACCCCATGTCAACTTGCATGTAACCCATTACCTCTTAACTGTCAAGATTTTCACAGAATATCCAGATATTTCACTCATATTTTTGGTCTGTTCCTCATAAAATGTGTGCTTTTTCTGGCAAATCACTGGGATGATATGAGGAGTGAAGTCACTAAGTAATGACATACATCTGAGTTTCAGAAAATGTATGATAAAACAAACCCTGCTACTCTAGAAACTTTCTAAATTTATAAGAGCAATATTTAAAATATGTCCCTATTTTTGGGCCTTTGCCCTCATTTTTTTGGGCTTTGTCTAGATTTCTTGCACTAAGAGGTTGAGAGGTATGATGCAACCCATATCTGTTATTAACATATCTTATCCCTCTTCATTTCTGTACACTAAAATCAATTAACATCTTCGAATAATAAATACCTGCATCACACTCTAAATTATCTACTTGTCACCAAATATGAATAATTTGTAAAGATATCATGTTTGTACATCTTTTTACTAGCCATGCTGTGTATATAATCTGTTTTTTACAATACTATCTCTGTAACACCTGCATATAATCACTCTGTATGCACAACTGCTGTGCATTTATGTTACTTATAACTATAATGGAGCTTCTCTCCTCAGGCCATCACTGGAAAGAGGTCTTTGTATCTAAAAAAATCCCTGATCTCTCTGTACATATTGCAATATTTGTAATTCTGCATATCCACTATATCTGCATTTTGCATATATGGATAAGAAATGTGCAACTACTCTATAATAACATTATCATTATTTTGAAGTTAGAATTGCCATGTATTAAACTGTCACAGAGCATGTGCAGATCCCTATTCTGTTATTTAAATAAAAATTTATAAAGAGCAGTTTATTGGGGGAAATAAATTTGTTTTGACAGGAAAAGCATTTCAACTATATTTATTAACAACATTTTTATTAAATTTATTCTCCGTAATAGTGAAAGAGGAATGTTTTCCCATTGATCACTGTTCATCAAAAATGCCACTGTATATAATTTTAATTTTCTTGTGAGGCCATAAAAAGGGTCAGTCATCTACCATCTAACTAAAAGTTTTATTTTTTTCCACTACTGTAACAAAGATATCATTTTATTTGCAGTACCTTGCCATAGCATCTTTGGTATTTAATTTTATCCTAAAAAATATACATCGTATTTACTAGCCTGAATGGAGGGATGACTTTCTAATTTTGTTAGCACTGTTTCTGCTGTAGTTTGTCTTTAACAATAGGCTTAACAGAATTCTCGGTAATCATAGGTACAAATTCCATAAAATTCATGGAATCTGACACCTTACACCATTATCAGCGGTAAAATTGCCAATAAATAAGTAATATGTAAATATGCCACAGAATATCTCAGTGGATAATGAAGTATCTCAGTATTAATGGTGCAGTGTATATCAGTTACAGGTAATCCATAAGTAATGAAAAATCATTGTCAAAGTGTGATGTATATTAACAAAGTTACAGAAAGAATCTCACAATCTAGGCAGCCTGATAGCAGTAAATACATATGTATGACAGAATCTCTCCAGTAAGCTTACAGACAGCTACAGAATATCTCTGTAAGTCTGTTATTATTAAAATATGCTATCATTTACACATTCCAGCAGAATCCATAAATTTTCTAATAAAAATTAATAAAGGCGAAGGGCACTCATGGCCACATTGCCAATGGGTGCAGGAAAATGTGCGGGGAACACACTTGGGTTATCATTGAAGAAGAGAAACACAGAAAGAGGTATGTTGGAATCGGAAAATGTGTGAAAGTAAGAGGGCATGGGCAGCTGAATGTGGAAGGTAAGTGTAATGTGTTAATGTGTGTCATGCACATGTTGAAACATAATTAAATGTAACATGATGACATCTGCATTGAATGTTTGCACATGTAACACATAAGCATGGCAACTAAATGATATGCATACACAACTGTATATATACAGTCCAATCAATTATTTGACAAACACCATGGTTGCAGCATTACACAATTGGAACACATATACAATACTTACAGACCTGAGGGAGTGCCCTGATGGGGATGAACATCAAGAATGATCACTCAGGCTATCTCCCTGAATGAGTCACACATAGCATGTGCTATATCCTGAAAACAAATTCCCCATTATGTCCCTCATCTGTGTTTGAAACACATCAGTCACTACCTCCTGGATCTGCTCCCAATAATTGTCTCTCTGTTCCTGCCATAATTGCCTCTGGAATGCAGCAGGGATGATACCATCTGCAGGTCCAGCTTACTTGTCATCATCCTGGTCTTCGTCATGGTCATTGTCATCTGAGGACTCTGGCAGTGGTATGGCATGCACTCATCCTCTACATCTGACTGGTGGTCACCCAAAGGTCCATGTTCTGTGAATATGAATCACAGCGTAGGACAGAAATTACATATGTATACCTGACACTACCTGTCTGCATAACATACCCACTGTGACACAATGAAAAGGCAGAAAATAGTCTTCATGAAACATTAACATACTTAATGACCATAGTCCACTGTACCACCATATGCAACATATGTTAGTAATCAAAACCATAACAATGAAAAGCAAATGTGTATCAGGCTGCACATTCCAGTACAGGTCATAGCTGACATAAACTGAAACTGATGTGTACATCTGCAATCTAAGATGCAATAATTAACATCCCATCCGCATGTGAGTTTTGCATATAAGAATTTGAGAATAAAGTTTTATTAACATACATTGAAGTTCTCATTTAAAACACAGTTCAAGATGAAATGGTGCAAACATTGTCAGGTAGCACAGCTATAATCAACAGATTTGCTGCTAGTGATGGCTCTTCATGCACACAACACCTTCCCTGTGTAACTTTATCTATACTTATGGATGTGTCCAACAATAGAACATGTCAGGGGCATTGAATCCATTGTGTAGTGTGAGCAGCTCAATCAAGGTCATGCAATGGCATACATAACACAGCTTACCAGTTGAAATCATGACATGACCTGAACAGTTGTTTATTGGCCAGCATTAAGCATGGTAAAAATATGCATAGCAAGCACATGTAACATATCCTGACATTTGAAGGGAAGCATGTCCTGCTGCTTCATGCAACATTTCCAAAACTGTAATTTGACTAAAGAAAATCTTGTAAATAACAACATAGCATTAATATTGGGACCTGCACTGTTTAATAATGATGCCTTCCTCAGTAAACTGCCCAGCTGAGTGCCTGATGGGATATCAGTATTTCCATTCTTTCTCCCTTACATGTGCAGTTATGTCTGTGTGCGAATGTAAATTGTAGTCTTTACATGTAATAAGTCATATGAACAGCCACTAATTAACATTGTTAAAATGAAGACAAAGTGAGAAGACAACAACATGGAAAGTATGCAAGCCATATGGCAAAAAGCATGGTCATTGGCTAATCCCACATCAATACAGGGATACTACCAAATAGTAATAATGTTCAGTCATAAATACAATCATAGCCTGACACATGAGAATTTAGTATATGTTGTACAAACATTATTGTCTGTTTAAAGCTGTATGCATGAACTACCTACATTTATTAACAATAACTACTCTGCAAAATGCAAATATCCTGATGATGCTTGCTAATTATGAATAGTGCTAACAAATGCTTATGTACCCAAGTATCTCCAAACACAGGATAAAAGTATGTTTTAACAAAACTATTCAAAGTGCGGCAAGCAGATGCAATACTAATGTTAAAATGAAGGGCAAGCTACACAGTCTGCCAACGTCAATGTGAACAGTGACACATCAGATACCCATTCAGTATTTGAATAGGCAGACTGGGCACAATAGATTGGTCACTGGAAACCATATCCACACATGCAAGTGTGCCAATGCATGCATTACAAACAACTGGCAAAGCACTACAGAATTGTATGTAAAACATTCATTTTAAAGTCTGTCTAATGGTTACACATACCTGGCTGCCATGGCTTGCTGCTAAATGATATTTAAACATATATGTATTTTAATCAGACTTGTAAGCACAGGTATAGTGTGACTATTGCAATTACCTTACTGATGCATGATGGGTATTTCTGAATTATAAGCAATATACATGGTAATGTTCAAAATACAGGCTTGTAAAAAGGATCAGATACATGTTAGCTAATAAAAAAGACTAATTAAGCAACATACCTGTCTGCCTCTGCTGCTCCTCCAGGCTGTACATCCTCTCAATGCATAAGGCATGTTTACAAGTCTTGTCCTCTTCACCTGCAAAAAGAAAAGAGCAACTATGAATGATGTGGTTCTCAAATAATAGTGATATACACTGCTCAGATCAGGTTCTAAAAGCTTTTCTTTTAGAGAACATCAGATAGTCACCATACACATGTTGCAATGTTACACACACAGTCTTTTATATCTTTGAACAGAGATGAGGACTTCAGATTCAAACCTGCAACTTTAAGCTACATCTACACTCTAACCCTGAAACCTACCTGCCTAGCTAACCCATCATCCTTGAGAGTGTGTGTGCTGTGAATACAATCAAATGACTTGGGGTTATGAACGTCCAGAGATGGGTTACTAATATGGATCATGGCTTAGGATATACACAAAGGACAACGTGCTGGGCATTTAGGTAAATAATTTGCAAGGATAAATTCATGTCTGCACAGTGGTCAAAATGAGTAACAGCAAGTGAAAGCCTTCATCCCTTAGACAATGGGACAGTGTCATGTATCGCCTAGCTTTTGCTAACAGAAATATGCAAGGTGCTGGACATCAGGAGCACAGTGATGTCTGCGGGAGGACTGCAAGTAAAGATATTCACTGGCAAAGTTCACATCACTAATCAAATGCATACTTCACTGTATCTCCCTGTTCTGGATTTCAACTGTATGTCTAGCCATCTGACTCCTTTCTAAGATAAGAATGAGGTGGTTGTTGAAATGAATTTAATAATGAATGACAAAATTACATTTGATAGCACTTTTGTAAATCATAGCATATTCCTTAAAACTTTTTGGCAGAAATATAACAGTCTGTTACAAGCTTTACACATAACACTGTACTTAAAGAGGTGCTATTCACATAACATTACTGATTACAAAGATATTTGTAGAAATTTGGAGAATAACTAAGTTATTCATAAGCATGCACACAATAACGGTTATGAGTAATATTAATAAGTGGTTATATAGTGCAGAATTTTCGACAATATGTGAAAAGCACAATAAGAATGTAACAATAAATACCCTCTATGTGGAGTTGAATCCACAGCACTCCAACATATATACATACAGGCCTGCGCCTTTACAGGCTGAGCTACCAGCCAGAACACATTTCTTTTTAACAATCTGTTTGTGTGTGTGTGTGTGTGTGTGTGTGTGTGTGTGTGTGTGTGTGTGTGTGTGTGTGTGTGTGTGTGTATCCATATTCCTGTCAATAATGGATAACTACATAAACATCCGACACATAACCGCTATTGGTCATCATAATCTACATAAGTAACAGCTATCACCACATATTACAAAGTAAAAGATATGTGTAGGCAAGTGTACAGGCATCCTGTTGGATTAAGTAATTGTTTATTAAGAGGAACAGGGTAAAGAAGTTATTTATGAGTTACTATTCACACATACACAGGTAGACTAGGTGATACTGTGTAGTCATCAGTGTTCTAGGTGCTATAGGTGTCAGTGATACATGATATGATTTTTGGTATGCATGTCTAGGCTTAAAAAGGCCCTTGTGGTCATTAGCCTAGTAAACACCTATGAACCTATGACTATATTGGAAGTGGGCAATGTTATTATATGTTGGAAAACAGATGTACATGTACAATATCATTAACATAATTAACTAAATAAAATTCAGGGTAATATAAAACATACTTATATGTAAAACAGTCAATTTGTCTTATTAAGTATTAATTATCCAGATGATCTAATTGTCAGAACAGCTATTTAATGGTTATAAAAGGCACGTATCTGATATATTTGGGACACAACTATATCTCTAACTTCTGTAGGAATACTTAGGTATATGTAGTATTCTGACACTTACTGTAGACATCCACCAGCTGTTGACACACCTGGGTGACACACCTGGGAAGCCCCTTTGTGTCCCTTTGATGCAGTTCATGCTAACAGTGGCAAAACTGTACTACAGTCCAGTAGATCCCTGTATGTTATCAATGCTCCCTCGCAATCTGGTTCCAAATGTTGAGGTTCCATGGTCTGGTTGTCATATGATGCCCCACTCCAGGATAGGCTATCAGCATCTGAGTGGTCTCCTCCTTGGTCCAATTCGGTACCCGGATGTGTTGAAGCCTCTTGGAAGCAGCCATCTCAATAATGTCAGTAATGTAATGTATTAATACTCAGATCTGAAAATTACTTGCTGGGGTCCAACTCAGGTCACAGGTAGCAATGGTCTGATCTGTAAATGTATCAAAATCAATATTTAAAAGTGGCATCTCATGTTATCAGATCATTGAAAGATAACAGTCACATACTACACATGGTCCTGTCTAATGATAACTATTGGGAACTTGCAAGGAGCACCTTCCTGTTATGCCGTGCTCTTGGTTAATGTGCAGAATTTCCAGAATGCCACAGTGGTATGGCGGTAGCATTGTTACCTCACAGCAAGAGGTTCTCCCATTCGATTCTCAGCTGGGCTTGGGAGTGCCTTCTGTGTGGAGTCTGCATGTCCTTCCATGTTGGGTAGCATTCGAAAGACATGCGTACGTAAATGGGCATGCCTTCGTTGAAGGTTGGGCGCCGAGCTGGCACTTCAGCATTTCATAAAAATTTACTGCCAATCATTAGCGGACCGGAGTTCCGCTGTGGTGACCCCTTACCAGGAAAAGCCGAAAGACAAACAACAACATGAATGTGCACAAATGGGATTCCAAAAACTCGAATTTTAATGAACCTCATTAATTATGTATGGTACAAATAGTACTTAAAAGATCTATGCACACAGCTGTGCTTGCTTTCAGTTATACCTGAGTCACAGGTAGCTGCTAAAGTAATTTGGCAACTGCTTACATTGCTGTTTTGGGCAATATTAGCTCATTATACGCCTATGTTAACATTACTCATTATCAGATGCATTTATAGAAAATGTGTGCATTATGAAATATGTTTGCATACAGGTGTTGACACCTGCATCTTGAACATGCTGTAATTTGCCATATGCAGTTGTACAGACAGATGTAAATAGCCAAAGCGAATAGTGCATAAAGAAGGATTTACTGATTAACCATACATCTTGCAGGTGAGTTCATACACTCTGTGGTGTATGTACGGAAAACTGCAAATTCCGGCATTATCTGTATGTTGCTATGTACTATGTATTCCTTTTGCTTTCATGGATATTTACTCATTCATGATTCTTAAACAAGTATTAGAACTACCGGGTCATTACAAAATAAGCTGTACTATCTGTGGCCTGCTTACAGATCCTGAAGTTTTCCGGTACTTTCCATAAGCTGTACAACTGATTACTTATAGATGCTCTTTGTTGATGTGGATGACATGCACTGCTCAGTAATGATTGCGTTGATATAAGGTCATCAGCTATAACATGTCATATGACAGATTTTTTTTTAAGACTTGTGTGTGCAGGCTGCAATTGCTTTACAGCTACAGCCATCACACATTTTTGTTGCACATATATGTTTGTGTAGTATGTTAATGTGAAATGCATTCAGACTACAGGTACTGTGCCATGATGATGTTGTATGTGGACCCCTATTTAATGAATATCTACTGTAAGGGGTTTGAATCCCACATACAGCCTTTACAGATATCACAGATTATGTTGCTTTTGCAATTGTTATGTATGAAGGCATTGTTGTATGTTTTTTATATATCACATTGCAATAGTAACAGTGAGTATTTCATAGAATTTTGCATTGTACAGGAAAGCATAGTGTTTTTAGTGGCATAAGCTGTCCACATACTCATCTCCATATGTGGGCCCCCACAAGAATCTAAACATGTGCATATCTCTGTCTTTCATATGGCAAACAGACCTAGGGTTGACAATTTCTCCTCACAGAAGCATGAGATTATAATAGATGCTCTGTGTTAACATGGATGGAGACTCCTTTGACTGGCAGGGAAAGCACTATGGAGAAGTCTGGGCTGACCTCACCAATATGATTAACGCAGTGGAAGGTCACAATACATACCATGAGGCCTATCAACGATGCTGCTCTGACATAATCTTCATGCAGCTAAGAAGGTATGATGGTATGAGAGATCAAGGGATGCCACTGGTGCTGACCCACCATTGACCCCCCCTCAGTGAGATCTGCATAAAACAAGTGGGGATAGACGCATACCCATGGGTGAGATAGAAGCAGATGTTCCGGGCTGCACATGTATGTGCTACTTTGCATAACATTGATGACTATAGAGTAAAGCACATATTGCTGTTGAATGCATATTCATGTATTGTCGTTTTTGTTTTTTAGCAGCAGAACTGCATCATGCACAGGAAACCACAGAGAGTGATGATGACAATCAATGTAAGTGTAATGACATGTAGCCATACAACTGCAGTACAGACATAACAGTGCAACCAATATGTGTAATGCCTGCATTAATGTTTACAGGTCCATCTACTTCTGCACAGATCTATATTACCTTATTGAAAAACGTTTTCATCGAACACCTCTTCGTCGACCAATAAACAGCGAACTCCCAAATCTCCAAATGGCCACTTCATTGAATTTTTTCCCAGGGTAAAAAAAAATCACTTGTCTAACTAAAAACCAAATAAACTTTCAAACCTTCTCCCCATAGCCCCCTAACTAAATATACCAACTCCAAGATTGCACTACAGTGGGGAAAAGGGTAAATTCCCGATAATGGCCAAGTTTTTTTCCCCTGGGAAATAATTTGCTGAAGTGGCCATTCAAAGATTTGGGAGTTTGTTGTTTATTGGTCGACAAAGAGGTGATGAAGATGTTTTCGATAAGGTAATATAGACCCCTTCTGAACAACAGCAATGGCAGGTGATTGTCTCCATACAGTGTTATTGTGACCACTATCTGTTATTGCCTTAGCCTCATGTCATGGCACTGCTGTTTACCATCATATTATTTCCCTAACATTGTACACTACAGGTATATCCAGTGGGGGCATAAACTGTGCAGATACAAGTACAGACAGACCGGGTATGTTACCACAACAGGTTCATAGTATGAATCAATTTGTAATAGACCTGTGATACATGAAATGAATGTAGCTGTTTTTCTAAACAGAGACATCTGACCAACAGGTATGTCACCTGCATATCAGTAGCCCCTGTTACTGTATCGTATATGTCATCATGTCAATATTTCATTGCCTGCATACATGACTGCATTGTCTTTCTGTTTACTTTCCCACTGCAGGATCTGAAGTACAACACATGAACTCACAACATCAGGAGTCTCTCCATAGTATGCTATTACCTGTCCTTCATACATGTCATTGCTCTTATTGTTGTTATTGTTTTGTATTAACACTGTGACCTTCTACCCATTCATAGGACAAACTACATCATCATCAAGTGCACAAATAAGTGGCATGCGTATGTAATAAATACTATATGTTTTAATGTAGTTGAAATGGTCCATGCTGGCAGTGATGTGCTTAACAATGCTATGACTTTGTTTCCCTACAACGATTGCATTTCATCCCTCTCCTTCCACCCCGTCTTCCCACAAGGACTTCTCAGGTGTGTTGTGATTTTATTCCTCACATGTCAAGTACGTTGAATATGTAACATAATTGTCAATTCCATGCTATATAGATTCTGTGGGCCATACACAGACAAGACATTATGGTAAGTCATTATTATCTGTAACACTGCAGTGAGATATATGTGTCATATATGTTTAATGATATACAGCATGTGATGTAAGCACATTATGATATACAGCATGTGATGTAAGCACATTATGATATACAGCATGTGATGTAAGCACATTATGATATACAGCATGTGATGTAAGCACATTATCCTGATCAGTGTAATTTTTCTCTACTTTTAGCAGATCATCTGCATTTATCCTCCTTTAGCCCATTCACTGATCCTGATGTGTAATCTGATGTGTCTCAGTATGGTAGTATGACCCCTGGCACACAGGACACTGACATGGTGATATAGTCTGGCCTAGATGGTGACAGTCACGTGGATGTGGCTGTAGCCTCAGATGTGGAGGAAAATATTGTCCAGCCATTCTGAAAATGAGGGGACATCAGACAGTGGACAGGATGTGGCCTGTCGAAAACAGACCCATGTTGAGACAGCTGCTAATGCTGACAGTTCCTACAACACATTGATACTGTACATCGCAGTAGATGTAGGCGTGCAGTTGGTGTGCACAGGCACATGTCAGAGGGTGTCTGCCAAATGAACATTCCCAGCAACATCATAGATCAAACACTTGCTTATGCCACAAATCATGTTGCACACCAGCTGTGTGTGCTGCATGAAGGACAGGAGCAACGACATGGTGAGGTAATGGCATCAGTGGCTGTTCAGAATGAAAGTATGTTATCTGTGGTCATCCCTTTCCTCAAAGTACAACGGCAGTGCCATAGTACAAGAAGGGTTCTGTGTGCCCTGACTGTGATTAGCCGATTGCCAAATGTGAGACGCAGGCACCCTCCCTCAGCAGAATAAACTTTGAACATCGGTCATCAATGCCTATGCTGCAATATGCAAACACTGTTGTTGCTGGCTTATCTACTGTAAACCCAGCGGTCATGACCAGATAGTTAAGTTGTAGTCATGCTCCTTCCCACATTGCATCTCCTCCTGCTGGCATTACCCTATCAGTCTCCTTCGTGGGTCAACCTGGGCTTAGTGTTTCTCGTCTTTGTAGAGGCAGAACTGACCATGGTGTGAGCTATCAGCATAAGTGCCCTAGACTGCATTAGATTAACACTGAGAGTTGATCCACTCTGTCCAGTAGTGTCAGTCTCACCCCATGGTAATGATGATTGTTGTGCAGAACACTGACAATGTCATCTGTCTGTGTTCATTGATAAGTCTGATGCCACAGGATTCTAACAGTTTTACTAAGCATAACTGACTCCATTTATTACATTACTTTATCCATAATTTACAGTGATATATTTTGCTTGTGATATTAACAGCAGTTCTGTATTATGTCCTAAGTAATTTTCCTGTTTGCATCTTTTGATAGCAGACAGATAGGAATGTGTTGCCTAGCTGTGTGTCCCTTTTTGTCTGCCAAGCACAGGTGCACCAATACAAGTCTGTATGCATACCTGTGTTAGATGTGCCATGAGTTCATGATCCCTGTTGTGATAGATTTGCATACATTCATACTGTAATATGTTATGATTATGTTGTTATGTCTGATGCTCAGTGTGTACATCTGCTGGGTAATCGCCATAAGATGCAATCTGTGCTGTTGTGGTGAGGTAACTCCTGAACATCAATGTTTAATGTGTGAACTTCTTAATGTGTGACTTTTCATGGCTCAAAGATATGTTTCAGATGCTGCAGTGCTGCCTGGGCCTGAACTTGTGGTTGCACCCTCCATCTCCCACACCCGTGTCTTCTTCCCCATGTTTCCTCCTGCTCCTTCTCTGATACTTGTTGCATGTCATCTTCAAACAGTGGGAGTTGTGTTGTGTAATTGTCCCAGACCTGCAGCTAGAAGACTGCTGTGTGTTGTTGTTAGCATGTTGTGCAGCATGATGCACACAGTTATCAACTGTGCTGCCTTCTCATGTGTGTATTGCAGTGCACCTCTGGATGTCTCCAGACATCTGAACCTAGCCTTCAGTACATTGAATACATGGTCTATTATATTTTATGTTCTTTTGTGTGCTCTGTTGCAGGCCTCCTCTGCATGCTTTGATGGTTCTCTGTACGGGGTCATTAGACATGACTCAAGTACATAACCACATTCACCTTTGTGGGTAGTAAATGCACATGTTGTCAGCATGGATATTGTTGGGAGGGATATCCTTAGCTTACTTCCTAGCTCTGCTCCCATACTTACCTAGTAGTACTCCTTCAGGTATTTTACCTTGCTGGAATGTAGCCTTCCATCCACTTTCCCTCCAAATGGCAGCATCATGGACACTTACAGGGTATGTCACCATGATGTTTGTTATGCTCCCATCTGCTGCACACACAATCTGGCAGTTGATGGATGGCCAGCCCTTTCTGTTTATGTATGTCTGCTTCTGGTTGAACTGGGGACTTGTTAGGGAAGTGGGTGCAATCTATTACACCAAGTACATGTGGGAAGTTTGTATGGGTATGGAACTGCTGATGGCATTTCTCTGCTCCATGGGGGTAGATGAAAGTGTATGGAGTAATCTACCTTGTTGCACACAGATGCCAGGAATTTTGACAGGATACAACTGACAGCTGTCTGTGGCACTCCTACAGCATCTCCCATGTGTCTTTGGAATGTCCCAGATGCAAGTTCATTCAGACTGAGACACACTTTTGTTTCAAGAGGAATATGATTAATGTGCAATGTCTGCACAGACATGTGTGGGGCACACATGTTGCACATAGCCTGCACGAGCTGTCTGTCTAGGTGACAGATGATTTAGTTGAATCCTCATCCATGGCTTGTAGTACTGTACTCTGTTGTACTTCATTCATTGCAGGTAGCATTTTTTTCAGTATTATTATGGATTCTATCATATTGCTTAGTAATAGCTTGCATTTCTTGTGATGTGGTATAGTATACGCTGAGAATTTTGGAAACAGAATCAAAGTTGCAGTTTGTCTCATTTAAGTTGCATTGGCTATGCACGATGTGTTTTGGAATCCTGTGGCTGTGCACAGAATCCATAATTAACCTACACTGAATAGTTAAGCACTCGGACTGCTTGCAGTGTGTCTCAAGAAATGGCATCCATAGCTGGTGCAATGAAGTCTTTCTTCAGTATGCTGTGCTGCCCACAAATAGCTTTTGGAATCCCATCTATAATCAGCAAATCTTCAGTCATCAGAACATATAAATAAGGGACCAAAAGACATACCCATCTGACCCCATTTTTGGAGAGCACCATGGGTATTCTCAATTGCTGATTCTAATAATTGCTTCAAAATTTATATACAGTGTTTGAATAATGTAGATTAGCTGATGTAGAATTTGTATTCTTTCAAGAATGACGCAAGTCATTTTCCTGTTTATTAAATCAGTTCTACCATAAAACATCAACTTCCTAGAAACCAACAAGCTGAAAGGATGAAAAAAATGCACAAACCTCTGAAGGATGAAAAAATCAATTTCAAGTGTTTTTTGAAGGGGGGAGACCACCTGCACCTCCTGAACATTACATATACCAACTCAAAAAAAGGGAAGAATCTCCATAAACCAGTGAATCATTGGGGGTGCACACTTAGAAACCAACAGGCAAGAATTTCTGACGGGAAAGAGAATTCAGCATTATGCCAGGTATCTTTTTTTCCTGCATTTTATTTACACTCTCAAACATTGTCACCTCTGGTAAATAAGTGTAGGGGAGCCTACTGAAATCAAATGCCATGTGTGTGCGTGTGTGTGTGTGTGTGTGTGTGTGTGTGTGTGTGTGTGTGTGTGTGTGTGTGTGTGTGTGTGTGTGTGTGTGTGTCTGTCTGTCACTAGAAATACCAGTTCCATACTCAGTATCTGTCTAGTGAAAATGTTTACAATTATAGAGTGCAAATGCTGATTTTAATGATTCAGCTGTCTTCTTAGATCACAATTAAACTGGTTAAGTAGAAATATTTATTGATTATATTTAAAACAATTTAGTCAACACTAAATTGCCAGAAATGTCAAGAGTCAGGTGTCTGTGCTCATCCTTGATCACTAGGGTAGGGATCAAATGAGATGAAGCAACTGAGGATTATATTCTTTCTCAATACTCTTGGGAAATTCTGAAGGGATTTTATCCATACCAGATGCCATATTAGATTTTAATTTCCTTATAGTCCTTCCCATAACCCCAGTGGTATAGTCCATGAATTTTATTGTACACACCTTCATAATAAAATCCTATAACCAAAAATACAATCAGCCTTTACTATACTTATTTTAATTATGAAAACAGAAAATGTTGATATGCTACCTTTATAATTTATGCAGACTGGAAACATTATCAGCCCTCATACTATATCTTATATATATATGGCTTTTTGCATATTCTGGTGTTCTTAAATTGATCCATTAACATAATTACAGATGCATCAGTATTGTAATAAACACAGCATTTATTAAGTTGCATTTTCATTTTTAAATCTAGATGAACTAATTTCATACATTCTTTCATTAAATTTGTTACTCTATTTTTGTTATACTTGGATCGCTTGTCTATGCACTTAATACATGATTTTCGACTGGAAACTACCTGCCTTGCTTGGATTACTTTCAAGTACTTAGTAATTCTGTACAATTACATTTTTTTTTTTTTTTTTTTGACTTGACGAGTTTAAGTTCGCTACGTCTATTACTTTTGCCTGATCTGATTAATATACAGTGATTAACTAGAGATATATGGACTGAAAATCTTCCACACGGAGAAGTTTCTTACACTGTTTTGTTTTTGGACCCACTACACTTGTTTAGTGGGTTGTTCTGAGACTTTGGGGATACCACGGATATTACTTGTTTTTTTTTTCTTTCTTTAAATTTGCTAACTCATTAAACCATTCTGTATTAATAACACATATAAATCATAACTGGCAATCTTAAAAAACTACATGATATTACAACTTGTAAAGAATGGTCAGGCCACATTCTCAGAGCATTCCAAACATTTTGTGAAAAGTCTGCAATATTTTTAGGCTTAGAAACCCGACAGGACTGGTTTTTAACCTTGTAAGGACATTGTAACATCAAGCAATGTACTGTTTTGTTAATTTAAGCACATAGGAACATTTTTAAACACTGGTTAGGTAGTTACTAATATAAACCCTGTCATATATAGTAGATTAAAAGACTGTGGGCAGGATTCACGAAGCCTCCGTGTAAGAGATACAAGGCTTACACGGAGGCTGCAGTTAAACGGTGTGACATCAGCATGTCATGCATATGCATGAGGGCATGCTGAATCACACCTAAGGCTAACACGGTCCGTGGAAGACAGTAGGGGGCGTGTCCGAAGGCCGAGCCCTGCAAGCGGACACGCCCCCAGAAGAGTAAAAGTGCCCAAAGTAAACACCCACGACAGAGTACATGGAAATGTGAATAAACACAAAACAACACATGCCCCCACAGAGTATGAACATAAAATATATAAATGAACATGTTATATATTTTTTTTAACTGTAAAGATGTTTGCCGTGAGTGCGCTCGTTTGCGCGGGCGTGCCCGTAGCTTAGCCACAGTTAGCAGTAAGTAGAAAAGCATATAAGAACTAACTATGCAAAGTAAGCCAAAAAGCAATAACATAGCGGTAGAGACATCAGCTGAAGAGCAGGCAGTCATGGTTCGAGCCCCCACAGCATCAATTTTTATTTTTAGTGAAATAAGCACGAAACAAGTCCCTGACATACATGTACACATATAAAATTATATTTTATGTAAAATGTAATGAAATGGGCCATTTATTTTGAAGAAATGTGAGATAACAAAATAATAAAAAATGCCAGATGTGCCTATAGCTGAGCTACAGTTTAACAAGTTGAGTGCATCTGCCAGTAGGTGAGCAGTGGTTTAACAGGTGTAAAATGAGTGCCCGTAGGTGAGCAGTGGTTTACCAGGTGCAAAATGAGTGCCCGAAGGTGAGCAGTGGTTTAACATGCTGAAACTGTGTGCCCCTAGCTGAGCTGAGCGTAATATGCGTGCTGACAGCCAAATGAGGCGTAAACCAGCGTAACCCATTTGCGCGGAGCTGCGCACCGCGCCAACAAGCTAACGGACGGGCAACGTTGAGCAAGCTGTAACAAAACTGCCTTTACACAGACACACCCCCTAGCCTGCCTAGACAGTCATAAAATATAAAAAGAAGTGGCCAGGTTCGAACCCAAGATACCATGCACCATAGTCAAGGTACTGAACCACTAAGCCATGACAGCTATACTTAGAAATGCAGTAATAGCAAATATATAGGAATGAATAGAAAGTGGAGCATGACAAAGCAGGTTTTGTGAAGTTGATACAATTCCAAAATGGCCAATCACAGATAAGTGCGGGAAAAACGGCATATATAAGCCCCATAGGCGGGAATACACAGCATAAACGATTGTAGAACTAACTTGCAGCCAGAATGTCAGGAGTAGGTGAGGGTAGTTGCTTTCGAGCACAGAGGTGGGGTGTTGAGGAGTCCAGATATATGGTCTGGCTCCTAGTCCACAATCATGAGGCCCAACTCATGCAGGGCCAGGTCCTGTGGGGAGCATATAGGGCTGAGGCGTGGGACCGGTTGGCTCATGATCTCACCAGTGCCACAGGGGTTCCAAGGACTGGTGAGCAGGTCCGTCACCACCATGCGGACCTGAAGAGATGTAAGCAGGACCAATTGAACCTTTGGATCCAGGAGGCCCGGCAAATGCCCAAAGCCCCACTACTGAGTAAGTTACATTTAATTATGTATGTAAGAAATTAAACTAGCTGATATTATGGAGATGTGTATTCCAATATTACTTCATTTATATTACAGCTGCAGGTGTCCGTTCTGCGAACCGCAGAACCTATGGCGATAGGCTGGTGCGGTTGCGCCACCAGGCAGGTCAGTAATCCTCTCCCAGTAACTGTAAAGAAATATAAAAGTATGACAGTTAGCAAAAGAGTGCAGTGTAGTCACTAAGTAATAAAATGTGCAAGTAACAGTGTAAGAGTGTTTGCAAGTATTGCTTGATTACAAAAGTGTGTTGCAGTCTGTAATCCAAACAGAAAAATGAAAATGTCTGAAATAAAGTCTGAAATAAAGATGTCCCACCTGTAATATAATAGTACACAACCTGCAGCAGGCTGAAAAGTACAGCTGCAGAAGATGAGCAAATCACATGTGTGAAATATATCCCTGTTGAAATACTGAAACATGACAGAAGTGAGACTGCTGGAAAGGATTGTAATAACTACAGGTAAAACATGTCAATAAAGCCTAGAAGTAAGTACCATCCTGAATAGTAAACTGAAAACAAGTGAGAGAGTGTGAGAAAGAGTTATGAATCCACCAATAAAGTAGTAATAACCCCTGAATAAAGTATACTGCAGTCAGTACAGAATTAAATGAATGTGACAAGCAGAACCAAACTGCGAAATGTGTTCAAAGTGTTGCTGCAGCTGGAATGTGTATCCCAAAATCTGGATGTGTTGCTCTCAGTCTGCAATATGCAGATAGTATGATTGTCTGAAATACCAAACATCCACAGTTGTCTATAGCTATATAAAGCAAATGTAGCAGGATGATGTAGCTGAACAAAGCCAGATATGAACGTGTATGAATAACAATAAAATGTATATTGATGTAGCAGTAACAGTCCTATCACCAACTTGAAGTAGTTATCATATAGGAAACTGTAATTAGAACAGTAGTGTGTATATATCTGCAGCTATTAGAAATGTACAGCATATGTATTGGTATTCGAAGGTGTTAATTATATTTTCTTCACCCCACCCTATAACCACATATAATCCATTCCACATGAAATTGATATGTGCAATCACAATTACCACCCCCGGACATTTGTCCTGTTGGGTCATACATATTTCCATGTACGTTGATGCATCTGCCCTGTTCATACATCCAAACATGATGGCCTGTTGCCATCAATCAACCCTGCATGTTGTTGGACTGTGTATTGCTGTTCAAATTATGCATGTGTTATGCTCGCTGTTCAATGGTGTGAATATCTGGGTGTTTGGTTAATGGGAATACTAATGCATGCTGTTACAACTAATTGCGAATGGTATTGTATATTACTAACCCAAACTGTCATGACATAATGCAAAACATAGGACGACTGGGAAGGCGGGTTCCAGTGGACCCACCTCTCCCACCTCAGCTGGCAAGTGCACCTGGCACTAGTGCCCAGTCTGGACCCTCCTCCGGTGGCCCTGTGCCACCTGCAGGTGGAAGCGCTGCAAGGGATGGGGCCCGCCCCCCCTCTGCAAATGTGGCCGGAAGAGAACCACCACTCACCCTCTGTAGCGTCCGGACTGTGGTGCGTAGGGAGATCCGGGACTCTGTTCTTGGGCCCCTACGCCAGCTTGAGGCACAGGTGACACAACTTACGGGCATGCCTGTTGGCCGGCCTACACAGCCCCCAGCACAGCCCCGTCCTGGGCAGTGAAGGAACAGTGGCAACTGCCCATGGGTGGGGATATCAGTTCCACTGTTGCCATCTGTGGGCTCATGGGCTCTGGATATCCAAACATCCGTCCCCGTCAATTGTGTAACCCCCCCCACACATGTCATACACCACCCCTGTATGCATCTTGTTTGTCTTGTCTGTTGTCCTACCCAACCTACCTCCCCAGCTATACCGACTTCCTTTACCTGACATACCACTCTCACCTGAAAAAAAAAAAAAAAAGGGCACTCTGTACCCACAAAAAAATTACGCCCCATGCATAGCTGCCCATTCCACACACATGTCTGCTGGACATGGAAACTATCAATTACAATTGGCTGTACAACAAATATTATTGTTGTCCTGACATCTCTCTCAGGGGTGGAAGGTTTCAAATGTCACACCAAATTACAAACATACGCACAGCTGTTGCTGATGAAGAAATGGGCAGCTATGGGCCTTACCTACATCCCTCCTGCAAAGCCCAAGCTTGTTTCCCTACTGTCTTACCCTCTTTGTGACCCCTTTTTCACCACTTTCCTGTCTCCCCATTTTCATTTCTTTCAAAGAAAATAGCGCGGGTTTGCACCAGAGTAAGCACTGTTAAGCGGTTGTAAGCGGGTGTGCGCGGAGCTGAACGCCAGTGTGCATGCGGGAGCTCCACGCAAACCAGCCCTAACCCGGTTACAACTGCTTAAAAGTGCCTTAGTCACTCTGATTGACAGGTCCTGTAGTCAGTTCAAAAGCAAAATAAAATCCCACTGTCAGTCCCGAACCCAGGACCTTGGAAACAGTAGTCTGCATGACTTACCACTAAGCCATGACTGTTATACAAGAACATTGTGCTAAAATAAATATATCATGTAATAGTAGGAATGACTGTAAAGGGAATATAGGATGTGTAGTACACAAAGCATGTCATGTATACTTACTGTAAAATCTAGTGGATTTCTATAATAGTAGTGTGTGAACAGAAACAGCCATGCTAGTTGGTAGCTAGTAGGTAATAATGTCAGTTAATATACACATATAAATGTATGTAGATATATATATATATATATATATATATATATATATATATGTATATATATATGTATATATATATATATATATATATATATATATATATATAGTTGTAGGTGTCAGTGTGCATACACACTTAGTACAGGAAACAGGAGAGATGAATGGAGAAATGTGAATCTACAACACAGCGTGAATCATGAGAGAGAGATACTAACCTTTACACTCACAGAACAGTGTCCACAGCATACCAGCATGGTCCCCGCCCTTACAATCTGAAAGGGCAATGCCTATCTCACATACCCTTTTATAGCACTGTCCTGAAATCACAGTGAGAACTGCAATCAGTACACAACTGGCTGCATGCAATTAGCAAATGCTGGCTTACAATTGGTGCAGAGGCCATCACATGGACTTATGCAGATACCTACAAAAGCATCCTGTACTCGCACTCCACACATGAAATACTTTCATTGCACCGTCTGGAGGCAGACAGAGAGACAGAGAGAAAGAGAAAGAAAAAAATAAAAAGGAAAAAGAAAATAAGAACACAAACAAAAACACATGTAACACAAACTAAGTTGAAGCTGTCATCAGTGTCAGTATCAAGCTGGGCTAGCAGCAGCAGGAAGCTATAGTAACGGTAACGCAACCAGCTGCGACAAACACAGGTAATGTAAAGTAACAAGTTAATAGTCTACATACTGTGAACCCTCCATATGTGTCATTGGTCTGTATCTATAGGTATGTCCATGTGATAAGTTGTGTGCACATAGTTTCACCCAAAGGGGATGACTATACATTACATGTCATTCAGTGTTAGGCCATGATCCTGGCACCAGTTGTCTGTTTCAGTGAGGCCTGTCTGTAGGATATGTGTGTCAGCTGGTGTAACGACTATAGCGCTTAGTTCGCAGTCATCTGGGAACTTTGTCATCCACAACCCGCACATGTTTGCTTTCACATCTGAGAAGTACATGCCAAATAAGAGGGGTCCTAGGACAGAGCCCTATGGGATACCACATGTGACTTGCTTTGAGTCTGACATGGCTCCTGCAATATCGATATTATGGATTCTGTATTTCAACCAGTGTGCAACCCATCATGTGACATATGTAGTAACATGTAAGCTGATGAGCTTGTCTATGATGCCTGAGTGGAGTACTGTGTTGAAGGCCTTAGGCAAGTCCAGGTAGGCTGTATGGACTGCTTTTCCCTCATCAATGGCTGTAGTGACTGTTTTGAAAGGTCAACCAGGTTCAAAAGGCAGGATCAGCCCATCACAAAGGCAAACTGGGTGGGATCAAGTGTCTGCAGGTACCCAATATCGCTGTATATGCGTCCCATAATGAATCATTCCATAGCTTTGCAGACCAGGCTGGTTAAGCTTATGGGGCGGTAGTTCCCAGGGTCAGTAGAGGTGCCTCCTTAGTGGAGTGGGACCACTGTTGCTGTATGCCAGTGTTCAGGTACATATCCCGTAGTACGGCCAAGGTTAAATATCAGTCTTATATGCAGTTGTATCTCCTCTTGGAGTTCTAGTAGCACACATCCAGGGATACCACATTGATGCTGTGTGTTCTGCTTTGCTGAGGGTGGCCCTCACCTGGACATCTGAGATGATAGGGAGGTTACATTCAGCTGTGATAAGTATTTCTAAGTGTGGGGGAGAAGGAGGGGGGATACGTGCACTGAACCTGTCTGCCAGAATGTTGCCAATATCTGTGTGTTCAGTGAATGTTAAGAAGGTGTGTAGTAACTCAGAGCATATCTGAGGTGTTTGGTCCATATGTCTAACATAACTGAAGAAGGCCTTGTGGTTATCTATAGTGTCCGTGGCCATTTCCCTCTCAGAGTAGGCCGTGGGTGTTGTTATGAGAGACCGTAGCTTATTACCAGTGCTGACCACAGATGCCTTCCCTTTATGTGAATCTGCTCTGTCCTGCAGTAGCCTCCTTCTATCATTATACAATCTGCCTTTGGCTGGGGTCCACCAGACAGGATGCCTAACCTTTGTGCATAGGGTCTGGGTTAGAAATGTGTGTGCATGTTCCATGCATTCTTTGGGATGTCCGTGGGAAGCATTCGCAAAGGGGTCAGCATTGTGGGTTGTGGCTTCCACTGGCCCAGTGGGCTGCATGGATACCATGTCAGTCCTAACAAGTGAATATCTGTCTATTCACATATATATCAAAGTAGTCTACTGTGCTGGTGGTGGGATATGTATATCCAGGCTGGGTAATTTGTGTCCAGATCACACTAGTGGATGGCGTTCCACATACAGTACCTTGGTATGAACCCCCAGAGTGAGGTTGTGCATTGGACCTGTCTCAGTGTGCTGAGCGATGGTGCTTGCTACTATGTTGTATGGAATGTGGCAGGTATTGTTGCACAGGTGTTGGCTGAGCACTGATATCTGGCCATGTACTTGTGTATCCACCAAGAGACACACACGTGCTACATATGGGAGCAGTAGTATATCACTACAGTTGAGTATAATGTATAGTATGTGTGCCATATATTGCTGACATAGTTTGCTGATATCCTGTTTGCGTTCTCTTTCAGGGACATGGCGCGTCAGCGAAATCCTGCCTACTCTGCTGCATAAGATGAAGAGATACACCAGAGCCTGGTGTGGGATTATGACATACTGTTTTCCCGCACCAGCCAGAATCAGCAGGAGAGGGCTGCACTGTGGCAAGACTTTGTCCGTAGGGTAAATGACATTGGCACGCATAATAGGACATATGAGCAGGTACGACATCACTGCAGTGATTTAATCAGAAATGTCCATCAGCATGCGTCGGATATCCACAGGCAACAGGTCGCCACAGGGGGTGGGGTGGCCACACATCCCCCCTCACCAGACTGGAGGGGCTACTCCTAAGTGTTGTGGCTCCAGCCCAGGAAAATCAACAGCAACACACCTGCATTATGATGGAGGCTGGATCCACACAGCAACACGACATGGAGCGTGCAGGTAATATGCCATATGTACACTTGACTGTTCTGTACACTGTTAGTTTATGCATGTGTAAGGTGTGTCTGTGGTATGTAGCTGTCAACATAGTATGTAATTGTGCAGGTGTGATATTGCCAATATCAGCAGCTAACATGTGAAAGGCAACTGGTGTACTACTGCACTGTATCATACGCAGTATCAATGGCACAGTTGTGCCCACTGACATTAATCCCCTAATTTCTGCAGGTCCCTCTGGTGTTACAGCAAGGCAGCCCATCCATGCTGGTGAGTGTGTTTTAACAATACCTATAATAGTCCTGATAGTGCTAGTAATAATAGTGTAACTCAGTAGTGCTCTGTGTGTATACTGCGGGGTGTGCATGCGTGCATGTGTGCCTGTGTCCACGTGTGCATGTGTGCATGTGTGCATGTGTGCCTGTGTCCATGTGTGCATGTGTGCATGTGTGCATGTGTGCCTGTGTCCACGTGTGCATGTGTGCATGTGTGCATGTGTGCATGTGTCCATGTGTACACGTGTCCATGTGTGCACGTGTCCACGTGTGCATGTGTGCATGTGTGCATGTGTGCCTGTGTCCACGTGTGCATGTGTGCATGTGTGCCTATGTCCACATGTGCATGTCTGCATGTGTGCATGTGTGCATGTGTCCACGTGTGCATGTGTGCATGTGTGCATTAGTGCATCACTGGTAACATTGTGTAGACATTGTAAACTGTGTTTCCTGTCTTCCTCCCACAGGTTCTGGTACTGCTCTGGTGTCCTGCAGCAGGGAACATGAATCTGGTGCCACAGGTACTGATAATGATGATATCCGTTTAATGGCACAGGAAGGTGTGTCAGGGTCCGTCATTGGTCAGCCAGTTGACAGTACACAGCTGTCAACACCATCATTGTGCACAGTCATCCTGCCAGTACATCCTATGTCACCATTGTCCCTAGGTGATGGACAGGATACAGTGGACATTGGCCAGGGTAATGTGGTATCTGTGGCACATGCTTCCCCACACAGCAGCCATGGGCAGGGTCCTGCGATGGTACAACACAGACAGTTGCCCATGGGTTCTCGTGGGAGCATCCATGGGCATATTGCCTCTGACAGACGTGCCCAAAGAGGTCTGTCAACCTCAGCTATGTTTCGGGCTGTCATGCAGGCACAGTCGCGTATGGAAAGGTACACCAGACAGGGTCTGAGGGAGCTGAGAGCATGTTGCACAGCCATGACTGACAGTATGCGTGACATCGCGGATGCTATCCGTAATTTCACCGATGTCATAGACAGACGTTGTGGGGACATATTACAGCAGTTCCACAACCACATGTCCATGAGCCAGGGCAATGGTGGACGGTTGCAGCATCGACGTGGCTGTATGCCAGCAACAGCAGCAGCTGGCAGTCGGCACAGACGACAACAGGCCCGCGAACACCCCCATAGTGCCAGCAGCAGCCCCAGCAATGCTGGGTCTGTGCTGTCATCAGACCGCCCCAGGAGACCACGTGCACATGGCTCTGGACAGTCCCAACAGGGACCTGTGTCCAGTCAACACACTCCCACTTCTGATGACAGTACCCAGTCTGGCTTAGTACCGGATATGGTCCGTAGCACCCCTGCCAGGCACAGGTACCGTGTCCATGCCCACAGACACTGATCTGTATGACCTGCCAGGTGCAGTCTGTGGCTGTCCACAAACTCCACTATATGGCAGCCATGAGGTGGAACTGTGTGCATGCATACACACATGCAAAATGTTAACACCTAGGGCTACCACATACATGCACACACTGCACCAACAGTGCCCCACCCTGTACTGCTGTCCCTCACCAACACACATACACACACATGTCAATTGGTGGTATCAGTGTCAGACTCAGGCATACCTAATTCACACCCTGTGCATATTATGAAACTGTGCCACCTCCTGCAATCTCCATCAGTGCAGGAACAGGTAAACACGTTGCTGATGCACAGGGTGACTACATAGAAGTGTATTACTAGTATCATGTTGGTAACAGTACAGTGTGCTGATATGACTGTGTGTATATCCCAGCATGCCTGATGCAGTAACTGTATGACTGTCCTGAATTGTTATCTACACCCATAGTAAGTACCATAGTGTAACAGCTGCACATTATTGCATACCGGTGGTAAAGATGTCAACAGATAGCCACATACATAGGTAGCACAGGGGAGAAGCTAATGCAAGTAGTGATATGCAATGATGCACATGTACAGTAATGGTGGCATGTTGCCCACAATGACTATGCAATGTGGATGTTTGCGCATGTTGATATGTGTGCAGTACCAATGTAATACACATTACAATTAACTATGACATAATATCAGTTCTACCATGGACATCTGAGCTGCGCATTCCTGGGTACATCTTGATAGTGCCTGCATATTTGCACTGTTACCTACTTGAAGTGTTACCCCTTCTTTGTTGTACAATGGACTACTTCCAGCCCTGCTTACTGTAGCTTTGTTTGCATGCATGTTTGCTTGGGGCTCCCTGGAACACTGCTTCCACCTGCAATGCAGAGTTACAGAGCTTCTGTGGATTCCTAGTGACATCTGCATAGCGTACTATACGTATGGCAATTTTCCACATGACAGAACGTCACTGTCTGTCCTGTTCGCATGTACGTTGCCTGTGACACATTGCATATGACTTACCTGGCATTTACCCATGTGTGCAGTCATATATGCCAGTGCTATGAAATCAGTAGCAGTACGCCCACACATACTCACCTTCAGTATGTTGTTCCCCATTGGCCCTATGTGTTGGTAATCACCATGGCAATCACACTACTATGGTAGCATGTGCAAAGATAACCTGTGAATCACCTCTATGGTCCAGTTGTGGTTTATGTGAGTCATGTGGCAATGTCACAGCTGCCACATGTATGCAGTCAACCCTCTCCCCTGGCCAGGAACGTACAACACATGTGTGAGATGCCACCACATAGCCAATCTGGGGACTGAGCACTCTGAACCCAGTACTGCCATACCCTGTCAGGTGGCATGACATACTACAGTGACTACAATACCAGTCTAACATAGACCCGCACTGACAGTAATCCGAACACACTGGGGCATATTTGGAGACTCAGAATAGCATCCAGCCTGAGCATTACACACCTCCGCAGCTGGCACACAGGCATACATTAAGTTGGAACAGAGCACATGCCACACATGGCACACACATCCCGTGTGCCACACACTCACAGCCTGTAGGGCTACACAACACACCTGCTACAGATGTGTCAGGTACCTCTCTTGGCCGCTGCAGTGGGGTGCCGCCAACAGGCTGTACATGGTGAAGGTCACAGTGATATGCCCGTGGGGTACTATGGTCTACCACAAAACACATGCATACAGGTCAGTCAGAGGCATGGACACATATGACTCAGTCATTGTCCATGCCACTATGGATGACCTGAGACATACCTCTCTGGACTACATGATAGGGAACATAGAAGGGCTCTCTCAGCATGTGGCACGGGCCAGTATGAGCTTGATCTTGGTTGCCATCATACCCTCACCAGGTATGCTACCACAATATGTACGAAGGGTGTTCTATGTCTACATTCTGCTCAATCTCCAATGTCATTCGTAGGGTATCCAATGGCTGTCAATGTGTGCTTACATGCTAAGGAAGCCACAATGATTTGCGAGGGGCAGCTTGCACGTGACACCCATGGGCCATTGTATATTGGCGAAGCCCCTTGATACACACACAGTGCCTTTTGCTGCAGGACACGGATTACATAGCCACCTCCGCGGGTATCACACGGGATAGGACACTAACAGTGATGCTACACAACACCAGCAGTGTACACCGCAAGATGCATGCACTGGACACTGTCCTCAGCACGGTAAACTGCAATATCTGTGCAGTACCAGATTCCTGATTCACGGCTCACAGGTGCAACCCATCACTGCCAGGTTATACCTCATACCATGCCTGTCGTCCCCTACACATGTAACACACATGGACAGGGGGGTGGTATCTCAAGGCACCACAGATACACACACCTCCAGGTTGTTGGCACAGCACAAAGAATCAGGGCCTATCCATGAGCAGCTAACAGTGTGTTGGACTGCCTTCTGGTTCATAGCCTGGCACACACAACCCTCCCATACACAGGAAACCCACCTGTCCTCCCTAACAACACTGGCAATATGACAGTCTCTAGAAATGTCTTTATATGGCTAGACTGCATCCAGCCAAACATTGTGCGTGAGCATTACTGTAGCTACAACACACTAGCTGAAAGGTTCCCAGCATGTAGTCACTGAATTGCAGTGAAACAACATGTTACCACTCCCACAACAGGTGGGAACATGCAGCACCTGTTCATTGACTACATGTAGACTATATGGCCCAGACCCTGCTGTTGGTATTATACCATATACAACTCACACTGTATATACACATACCGCATGCGGCCCCAGCACAGTAAGACACAGTCATAATGTTATGCATTGTGAATACCATTTATCCACTTGAGGCATGTGTCAGACATGGTAACTACTGAAGGTCACAGGTATATATGTGTACGTGTCACACACATACATCATGTGTGCATTGCCATTGCTGGTTTAGGCAATGGCATGCATTGTTATGAACAACAACCCACACATGGTCATATTGTGTGACACAACCACACGTGGCAGTTGTGGGTTTCCAAAACATACCTATCTGTGCTCTGACAGTGATAATAGACCCAGTAGTGGAGCGCACTATTGGCATTACTGGGCAAGTAGCCCTGTTTGGCTGTACTGATAGTGTGGTGGCATCCCCTGTGTTTACTGGGGGAATATGCAGCATCTGGTGTATTGTAGTAGTTGCCAAAAGGATCTGTTCTCTTTCACTTGCAATTACACACACCCTACTACCCCCCCCCCACACACACACACACACTTGCAGGATTCATACTCCTACCTAACTATGTCACAACACGTGAGAGAGACGCATTAGCGAAGCGCACTATTCGGATTACTAGGAAGTTCCTCTTCTCCGGCTGTACTTATAGGGTGCTGACATCATCAGTGTTTGGAAAGGGTAATGTGCATCATGTAGTGTGTTCTCCTGATTGCCAAAAAGCACATGTCTTTCATACAGAATTGCACGCACACACACTCCCCTCATCCAAACATGCACACTTGCTATTTGCAGGATTCATATCCCTACCTAATTATGTTATGACACTTGAGAGAGACGCATTAACAGAGTGCGCTATTCGAATTACTGGGAGGTTTTCTTTCTACAGCTGTACTTATAGGGTGCTGACATCATCAGTGTTTGGAAAAGGTAATGTTCATCATGTAGTGTGCTCTCCTAATTGCCAAAATGCACATATCTTTTATACAGACTTGCCAGCACACACACTCGCCTTATCCACACACTTGCCATTTGCAGGATTCAAACCCCTACCTAACTATGTTATGACACGCGTGACGGATGCATTAGCAAAGTGCGCTATTTGCATTACTCGGAGGTTTCCCTTCTCCTGCTGTACTTATAGGGTGCTGACATCATCAGTGCTTAGAAAGGGGAATGTGCATCCTGTAGAGTGTTTTCCCAGTTGCCAAAAGGGACATTTCCCTCACACAGACTTGCACACACACTAACCCCCCTCCACACACACTGGGCAGTTGCAGGATTCAAACCCCTACCTACTTATGTTATGACACTCATGACAGACACATTAGTGGAGCGTGCTATTCGCATTAGTGGGAGGTTTTCCTTCTCCTGCTGTACTTATAGGGTGCTGACATCATCAGTGCTTAGAAAGGGGAATGTGCATCCTGTAGAGTGTTTTCCCAGTTGCCAAAAGGGACATCTCCCTCACACAGACTTGCACATACACTAACCCCCCTCCACATACACTGGGCAGTTGCAGGATTCAAACCCCTACCTGACTATGTTATAACACTCATGATAGACGCATTAGCGGAGCGCGCTATTTGCATTACTTGGATATTTTCTTCTCCTGCTTTACTTATAGGGTGCTGACATCATCAGTGCTTGAAAAGGGGAATGTGCATCCTGTAGAGTGTTTTCCCAGTTGCCAAAAGGGACACTTCCCTCACACAGACTTGCACACACAACAACCCCACTCATCCACACACACACACTGAGCATTTGCATGGTTTAATCTCCTACCTAACTATATTATGGCACTTGAGAGAGATGCATTAGAAGAGCGCGCTATCCGAATTACTGGGCATCGGTTTTGCACCTGCAGTATCTATAGGGTGCTGACACATTTATCTCTACAGAGGTATGTACATCTAGTACTACCTGTCAGGTGGGGGATAGCATATATATGCATTTGCAGCCACCTACTTCAGGGTCAGATATGCACATCGCACTGGCAGGTTATGTTCTATACCATGCTTCGTGACCACAGGACCTGTAACACACAACACAACCAGTTCAGAACACCACTCCCACATCCAGGACACACACTTTGCTTCCCTGGGAACAGTGCCGGGATGTGCAGGTGTTCACATACACCATTCCAGTTGTTAACATCAGGTACAGGCATATTGTGTATGGGAACTACTCAGGCCTCTACAACATTACCCTACAGCCACTACAATTTGTGGGTCCATGTGCTATGGCAGAACCACTCACCACAGCCACATGGGGGAATACATATTGCACCTGTCCATCTGCAACATGGGTACTCAGTGTTCCACACCAGAGGTAGACCACCATTGTTGATATCTGACCATACCCACCTTTCCCTGGACATCCATATCCCATCCCCACCCCCTGGCAAGGTTGTCACTGCAAACAAACTGTATTTAGCACAAGCAGACTCTACACTTGTGAAGACTGGGGTGGAAGACTTCAAAGGACCCATGCTGGGGGACTATACTGGCCACTCTGCATAATCCTTGACAATTGCATTCTATGAGCATGTGTAAGGTTTGCATTGATCATGCTATCCCACATATACCCATGACTGCTCCACAACAGGACACCTGTCAGGTGTACACCAGCCATATATGAGCCGTCCAACAGACAGAGTGAGCTAATACATTGCAGAGCTGTAGCCCGCAGAAGGAGGACATCTCTGAACAGTACCTGCATGACACTTCAACCCCACATAATCATCACAACACAGTGTTGACAGTGGAATTGTCCAGACAATGCAGATAGGGTTCCCCTCAGTCTGTTATTGACGCCCACTTACTGTTAGAGGTCCTCAGCAACCCTCTTCCAGCACACACCAACAACATGGATGTGACTTGGCACATTCAAACCCTGGGATCTCCACTGTGTCCCTGCTTGACAGAGGCACAGCACACTAGCCTCACACATTGCCTTATGTGACCTACTTTACAGTGGCACAGTAGCCTACTGTACTGGGGACGCAGATGCCAAGCACACTCTGGCTAAGCTGTCATTCCCTAGGGCAAACAGCCTAGTATTGACCTCTACACCCAAATGTTTAATTGTCAGATGCACAATATTTGTTGCTGTTACACTGTTTGCAGGTCTTTATTGCCATAGCATTCCCTGTTCCTATGAACAACTTGTGTATCTGTGGAAGATGTTTGAATATGAGGGCAATCCACTATATCACTTATGTCTCTGTAGTCATTTACTGTGTGCACTGGGCAGATTGCTGTGTTGTGGTTGGTTCCTGGAATGACACTTACAAATACCAGATATGTGTGGCCAACTGCTAAACAGAGATATGGCCTAAGTGTGTGAGCATGCCCAGTTCAGCCTTTCCATGGCATGTTGTCTGACATATGCCTCATTTATCAAAGTGTGCGAGCATGCCCAGTGTGAGCTTTCCATGTGTTGAACTCTGCAGTCCACCACATATTTGGGTGAGTGTGAACTGCAACAATATCTCACGTTTATGGTTGTGTGTTGGGTGTCATGTTGTGTACTTACTGGCCAACTGCTTCGTGTCTGACCACAACAGGGATTATACTGTGCCTGCAGGGATTGCATGGGATACTTTGCATACAGTTGTCAACATCCTTTCATAATGACCTAACACTGTAGTACCGTATAGTGTACTGGTTCAGTACTTTCACTGTGGTGGACAGTATCCTGGGCTTTAGTCCTATCACTGCTTGAAATCTCCATAGTGAGCACAACAGACTGTGTAGGGGCCAGTTGTGCACATATGACCATGTTGCATTATGTTCAGATATGGACTACCTACACCAGGTTTGTCCAACATTGGTAGTGTATTCCACAACATAGGTGGACATTGGCAAACACTAGCGATGTGCCCTAGGCCATTTCTGATGCTAGTCAGAGAGTGTGTTCGTCCTTCGACACACATTGTAACTGGAATTTGCCATGACATATGTCATGGTTAGTATACTGTGCCTCCGTCTACCTGTGACATAAAAGTGATACCCAGGGTAAGCCTACCATCTCCCATCCACTCATCAAGATTCCTCTTGAGGGGTGTCGATGGGTGACTCTCTGGCTAACCTGTACTGGGAGTTTACTCAAGAGTGGGGGTGGCTTCTGTGTTATGGATCATTCAGTACAGCTTGTCCTATGTATGTCAGTGCTGGGGTACAGGTCTCTCATGTGCATAGCTCACTGCCATTCAGATTGTACAAGGTGCAGCATGTTCATTGATTCCAGCTTGGACATGGCTTCATACATCAAGCACAGCTTGCCTCTGGGTGGGCAGTATGGCAGTGTGTGGAGCTGCAGTTTGTTTAATCAGGCAACACATGGCATCTGTTCATGCTCTTTGCTACTCCTGGTGAGGTACTGTTGTGGACTTTACAGTTGATGGAGGTGTCTGCTGAGGTACATCCCACAGGGGCTATTGTAGTCAATTGTGACGCTGATGACTGCAGAGCCACAGTGACCTCCCCTTATCTAGATCTGACAACCTTCATGATTGGGTGGGTATATGGTATGTTTCTGTGAACACTACAGCCACATGTTTGTCCAATGCAGGATATCTATCACCTTGTGTCCCCAGGTCTCTCATTACATGTTAGGTACATAATGGGTTAACACCTGTGTGGTAATTGGTGGGCACTTACTGTAGATCCATGGTGGTTGTCTATACACATTTCTGCAATTAGCTTGCTGACATGGCTATGGCACCAGTTGACTGTTTCTATGTGGCCCTTTTGTGGGTTGCTTGTGTCAGCTGGGGGTCAGATATGGTGGGCAGTTTGTACTCCTCTGCATACATGTTCAGTCACAGTCCTTCCTTGTTGGCCTGTACCTATGGGACATATATACGGAACGAGGGAGGTCCCAGGACCAAGCCTTGTGGGATGCCACTTATATCTGGTTTGTAGTCTGACATGGATGCAGCATGTCTGACCATGTCAGTTCTGTCCTTGGTCTGGTTTACAACCCCTCTACTGACATAGGGGTTTATATTTAAGCTGGTGAACATATCCATACTGAACACGTAGGGTATTGTCTGGAAGCATTTGCACGGTCCAGCTACACTGTGTGGACCACATTGCCCTCATCGATGACCTTAATGACTGTTTCAAATGGGTCAAACATGTTTAGGGGCAGGATCTGCACTTACGACAGCCACACTGGGTAGGGTCCGGTGTCAGTAGGTCCCCGATAGCTTTATGTCTGCGGTACATGCTGATCCTTTCCATAGCTGTGCAGACCAAGCTTGTCAGGATCCTGGGGTGGTAGTTTGCAGTATCCATTCAGGCAACACCTTTGTTGTGAAGGACCACTGTTGTTGTACACTGCTCTTTGGGTACATATCCTGTGGTAAGGCTGACATTGAGCAGTAGTGTGATTTGGCATTCCATTCTTCTTGGAGTCCATGTTGGACTCAGCCCAGGACACCATCTCATACCTTTGCTGCTGTGTGTTTTGCTTTGTAGATGATGGCTGTTACCTCAGCATCTGCAATGTCAGGGGGCCAGCAATCTGCTGGGATAGATATTTTGCATTCTGGGGGGGGGGGGGTTTGCACTGCACCTGTCAGGTTGTATGTTAGCAATATGTGTGTGTGTTTGGTATGTTGTTTGTAATATCTGTGTGATTCGGAGCATATCTGTGAATTCCCAACATGGTTCCTACCATCAGTTGAGTAAGCCTTGTGATTATCCTTAGTGTCCTGTACAGTTTGTATCTTCATAAGTTCATAGGTTCATACCAGGCTATCCACCCTAGGGCATTAGTAAGCCTAGCCAGAGTGTGTGTGTCTTTCACGCCTTGCTATGTGAATATTATGGCCATTTATGATTTACTTTACTGTGCCTCTGTCTGGACGTGACACAGTGAAGACCCCCAGTGTACATCTACGATCAACCATCCACTTGGCAATATTCCTGTTGAGGGGTGTCAGTGAGGGGCTCTGCCTAACATGGAGTGGGATCCTGTTCCAGGGTGTGGGGAGCCTCTGGGTTATGCATCTGTCCCTCCAGCACATCCTATTTTATTATGTGTTGAGGTTGACATCTGTCACTCTCACAGCTCCAATGGCTTTGATTTCCTGGGGTGAAGCATGTCCATTACTCCTGTGTTGGACATGGCCTTGTACAACAGACATACAATGCCTCTGTGTAGGCAGTCTGTGACTGCATTCAGCTGGGGTGTCTACAGCCAGGCAGCATATGACATATATTTGAGACCCTTTATCCTCTTGGTGAGGTACCCTTGGGGTCTTTCTAACCGCTGCAGGTGTCAGGTAAGGTACATCCCATATGAGTCATTGTACTAGATTATGGGTCTGATAAGAGAACAGTACAGGGGCACAGTAACCTCTGTTGATGTAGATGTGCATCCTTTCATGATACGGTGTCCAATATAGACAGTCTTCCTAGCCACATTGGCATTGTGAGTGTCACATAACAGGTTACTGTCGACTTGTGTCCCTAGGTCCCTGATTACTCCTTCCATACATAATGGTTTACCACCTATGTGGTAATTTGTGAGTACCTTGTTTGGTATTTGGTGGGACATTCATACTGTCCAGTGTCTTCAGGATGTCTGGGTGGGGTTCCTGTGTGTGTGAGTGTGGTCTGTTGCATGCTACAGACTGTACAGCATGGGTGGTCTCCGCTGCTTCGTGCATTGTCAGTTACCTGGCCGTATGGGTGTCTGTGCTGCATATGGATACTCCCCCTCCTTTGATGTTTTGGTCCAGGTGTTGGGGCCATAACGCATGATATGAGGTATAACCTGGTAGTGCTGGTGTGCTGTCAGTAGGCTTGCAGCAGGTTTCTGTCACTGCACAGACATCGATGTTCTCCATACTGGGAAGTGCCTCAGGAGCATGCATATTGCAGTTTACACATCTGGCATTGGTCAGCATTACCCTTATGTTTCTTACCACTTATGTTTTCTAGGGTGGTGGGTTAGTCTTTTCGGCCTTGCCTACGTACGGCTCTATGGTGGTGGCAAAGGCCTTATCCAGTATCCAGACACCCAGGGGTAACAGGTGCAAGCCATCCCTGGAACAGCAGCATGGCTTGTCATGCATGACATCTCAAGCAGACAGACATTAGATCCTCTTGGACTGACAGCTGTAATTGTGCCACCTGTTAAAGCTGATCATTCTGTGTTTGTACTGTGGCATCATTCTTGGTGAGGGTTGGATGCTGCAAACGGCCAGTGTCATACCGGCCTGGAGTACATACTCAGAGAGCTCATCCATGTCTCTTTTCATGTAGTCCAGGGAGGTACATCTCGGGTCATTCACACCAGCATGGACAATGACTGCATCATATTTCTGCTTGCTTTGGGGTGACCTGCGTACTTGTGTTATGTGGCGTATTGTAGCAGCCTACAGGCAGCTTACTGTACCCTTTCCCTTGTTCAGTCTGGTGAGTGGAACAGCAGTGTGTCTGCCTATAGAAACACCTATTACAACTGTATCAGGCATGTTGTTTCTCCTTCTGGCCTGTGACTGTTTGGCACACCAGCTTTGTGTACTATGTGTTGCATGTGCTATGTTTGGAGGTTGTGGTTGCTTGGGGTCTGCTTTGGAGGTTTCTGTTGGTGTGGTGTGTTTGTACTTAGGGCCTCCGGGAATGTTTTTCTGTGTTTATGTGTTTGGTTTACAGTTGTGATAGGTCTATGTGGGACAGGGTTTGTGGTGTGTGTGGTTACCTTCTCCTCCTGACTAGTTTTGACAGTACTGAGTTGGGGGAGCTCAGCCTCCGGTTTGGATAAATGGTTGCATCTCTCACATATATTTGTATTTATTGGGGGGAGTTGAGGGTTGTCTGTGTACTTGGGGCAGGTGTAATATTGCCTCAGGATTCACAGATTCTACTTGTTGTAGCTGGCCTTAGTGGATTGTATGTGTGGACATATTTTATTGCCATACTACTGATCAGTGATTACTTCCATTTTTATATTTGCTCTATCATGTAGTAGCTTCCTCATTCTCTTGCATGGTTTGGTAATGGCTGCAGTCCAGCATGCCAGATGCCTGCATGTATGGCATTGTGTCTTGTTGTTATTTGTGATTGCATAATCCAAGCATTCCTGGCTGTGCTCATGGAATGCCTGTATAACAGGTTCTGCGGTGTGTCCCATATTCTGCACCTGCACAGGGCCTTTAGTGGATTCCACATCAGTTTGGAGGGGTGCAACTTATGCTTTACACATGTTTTTCACTGTGGTTTTCTGGCCAGGGACTGTGGTCAGTATGTGTATATCCGGTGTGATTACTCTATGGTCTGGTCTTACCAGTGAGGGATACACTTCTCATCTTGCCATCCAGTACGCATGTTGCTGATTATCACATCCAGTATGCTTACCCCTCTTGTGGGAGTGGTACGTTGTTCCTGGGCATTTTGGTTTATGGATTCTAGGAACTTTTCTCCTACTGTGTTGGTGCTAGTATAATGCTCCCAGTGTATGTCTGGGTATTTTCTGTCATCCGATATAATGTGGTTTGGGGGGCTTGATATATTCATGCATTCCAACATAGGCCAGGTGCAGTTCCTGGTGTTAGGACAGTAGTCTGCAGCAGGCTATATACTGGGAGGCGGTTTTAGCCACTGGTACTTGACCATGGCTAATCCATGCTGCTTCTTGTTGTGGTACCAACATGGGGGTGTGGTTATCCTTGACAATTATTGCTAGTCACCCTCCTTTTGTAGCTTGTTCCATGTTTTGAGGCTGTACAGCACAGTATGAGGTGTAACCTGGTTGTGTTAGGGTGCTGATGTGAGCCTTGACCCAGTTTTCTATTACAGGACAGATATCAACATTCTCCATACTGTGTGCATTTACACTGCACGCATCTTGCTGTTTAGACTTCTGGCATTGGGTAGCATTACATCTAGGTTCCTATCCCTTGTGGTACCTATGAAGGTGGGTTTGTGTTTTGAGACTTACCTATTCAGGGCACGCTGTGGGTACTGACAGCCTTTGCCAGTATCCATGGGGCCTGGACTGATAGGTGCATGCCACCCCTAGCAGGTGGTGCATTATGTCATGCTCAGCATGTCTTCCCAGGCTGAAACACATTGGCTCCCCTTTGACTGACTGCATTACTTCAGCCAATTATTGCAATTGATCATCCCATCATCATATTGTGGCTTCATGCTTGGTGAGGGTGGATGTTAGTCAGGGTCCTCAAGTGTGCATATAGTACATGGTGTTACATTACTTAACAGATGGCGTTCATGCCTCAGGTGGTGCTGCAGGGCTGCCTCTGTCGGATGCACATATTACACTCCCTGTACATGTTTGTGAGCAGGTCATGTCATTTTAGGCATCCCTGTTATTATTTGAGTGAGTCAGAGGGGTATCATTCCCAGGGTTCCTACTGAGCCAGTGTATGTGCTATGCATTGCCTCTTTGCCAAGGCCAGGGCATACTGGGCACGCCTCCTTCTGCCTACTGGGGCAGGCTCAGGTTGTTCCTCCTCCGAGTCATGCTCTGCCTGTGATGGCCTTGGCAATGGTGGGGGGCTGTTTGGCCCGGCCCTATGCTGATCCTGCTGCAGCTGTTTTCACAAGATCATATTATGTAGCATAGCACATACCATGACAATTTGGGTACATGTAGTTGGTGAGTACTGCAAGGCTCCACCAGATGTGTCCAGACACCGGAACCATGACTTGAGCAGCCCAAACACACGCTCTATTACATTACGTGTTTGTGCATGTGCCTCATTATGGCGTTCCTGTTCAGGTGTGTGTGCATTTCTGATGGGTGTCATCAACCACGGCTCCAGTGCATAACCTGCATCCCCCACTAGGTGTCTGTGTAGGATGTCCCCATTGGCAAATGTCTGGTACAGCTGCGTCAAATGCCAGATGTGGGAATCATGGTAGCTCCCAGGGCAGCCAGCACACACATTCATTATTATGCCCTGGGCATCACACACAACCTGGCAGTTGATGGAGGGGAAGCCCTTGCGGTTAATGTAGGCCCTACCCCGCTCACCGGCTGGTGCTTTGATGCATATGTGTGTGCAGTCTATTGCATCCACTACCTCAGGGTATTCTGCTATTTGCTGGAAGAGATGCATATTGCTGGCCAATACCTCACGGGCATTGGGGAAATGTACATGATCACCGACATGTGCTGACATGGCATCCAGGAACTGGTGCAGTACCCTGGAGGCTGATGCCTGTGATATCCCCATCATATCACCAGTTGGTCTCTGGAAGGTACCTGTTGCTAGTATTCTTAGGCCAACACATACCTTGGTTTCCACTGGGATAGGTTCCCCTCTGTTGGTTCTGTGTGTGAGGCGTGGCCTGCACAGCTCGACAATTTGCTGCAGGAGGTCTCTGTCCACTCTATAGCGCTCTACTATCTCCAGCTCATGTAACCCATGGTAGGTGACCCTGGGCCTGTACACTCTTCTCTGTCTCCTCACTGTGGGTTGTCTGGCACCATCTGCATTGTCACCACACTCAGCAAGTCGCCTATGTCTCATTATGACAGCTATGGCAGCCCCTAGCATTTCTGCTCTGAGTTCAGCTTTTTCAGTTTTCACTTCTAATAGCTTACTCCTGTCTTGCAGTGTCTCTTGAGAGAAACATCCTGCACTGCTGTTTGCAGAGTTTTAAGTGCTGGGCTGGGCTACTATTCTGCCTGTGTAATTGCCTGCTTCTAATTTTTTTCACCTGCTAGCTCCAGCATTATTCCCTGCTAGCTTCCTACTAATTATGTTGCTTCCTTTTTCCTTTCTGTTTCCTCAGGGGGGAGCAGCGTGCATACCAGCAGAAACACGCTCACAGTGGCTTACACGCGCGCACACATGCTTACACGGTTCGGTATCTGCTTATTCGGGTTAAAACGCGCTCACACCAATGCAAACAGTGTTACAACTCTGCCAACAGGCTCCCACATGCTCAGTCTGCCCTACACGCATGCACACTAGCGCAAACAGTCTTACAAATCTACCAACACACACCCACATGCTCAGTCTGCCTTACACGCGCGCACACTGTCCTACTCGCGCCTCACTCATGGCGCGCACACGTGCGTATGCACGCCCAGCAAGAAACTTTGGTGTAAGTAACACTGTACACCTTCCATTTCTTGACTTTCCCATGCTTATTTTGTGGCACTCCTCTTTCCATGATCTGTGTCTGTCATCTGTCATGTAACACTGACCTCCAATGAACTGCATTTCTTTCTACCATTCCCCCCTGTGATGTCACCTATCTCCTACTCTATTCCTCCCCCTTATGTATCTCTTACACTACTCAGAATGTGCTCATTTGCTATGTGACTGTGGGATTCAGTATCCTAACCCTCATTTACATCAGATTGCCTACTAATGCTTAGTTACATGTCTTAGACTCAGCTTCCCCCCTTAGCAACCACTACATGGTGGCCATGTTGTTTTTGGTCTGCTGGTCCCTGCATTGTCATTCCATGTATTGCATAAAACTCACATTTGTGGGTTTATAACCTTCATTTTTATGTTTTATACAGCGCAGCCCGTTTGCGCGGGGCTGCGCTGCATTTAAACATCGGCGATCGCCGAAAAAAAAAATTATATTTTTTTAATATTTGCATCGGAGTACCTTGCCAATGGCCACATATTTGGCCATCGGCATGCTGCCTGACACATATGCACCCTTTATTTGGAGCTGACATGGCTCCATTGTGATTTTTGCAGAAACGTACTCAGTTGTCAACTGAGTACATTTCTGCAGCTAAAACGGCTCTTACACGGGCTGCTTTCTGTTTTGTGGATCGCTACTCTACCTCATTTGCATGCCTTTCAGCTGCAAGTGAGGTATTTAGCATATCCACGCCCAGTCCATGTAAGAGACATTTTAGCTGGTCTCTTACATGGAGTTTCGGGCTGTTCCTGGATCACGAGGCTTGCATGGAGTGTTACACGTCTCTTACACTCCGTGCAAGCCTTCGTGAATCCTGCCCACTATGCAGTACTGTTAAATATAGAGGTTTTAGTACATTTTGCAACTTTATAATATTTAATTTAACCTTTATACTTTTACTCAGGGATGATAGCTATATATTACATTATTTACATATTAGTTTATGTGCGTAGAAAATAGCAATAGTTTATAATGTATAAACAAGAAAAATGTTTATTTAAGGTATGTGTGTTTTTATATATGGTTATAACTTAGCTTTTTTCTATAATAGAAGGAAAACTTGTCCATTTGTTAAACTTGTATTTTTTCAGATGTTATTTTATGAGTATATAGGTGAGGTTAGTATGTATATATAGCATGCTAATCACAATTACTAAAGTTTTGTTACAGTAATTTATATCTTTAATATGATTTCTTTTTTCAATAACAACTAATCCAAGATGTAGACAACAGTAGTGTTTGTTAGGGAATGTCTAGAATAGACTCTGTAATAGTTAGGTTAGTTAATATAGGTCTTTACTATAGGATGTGTTTAAGGTTTTATCAATTAAGATTTTTTTTTTTTGTGTTTCTTTGACCCATTCAGTCTTCTATGTTATGCAAGACCTATGTATGCCCTGGTCCGGGGTTAGAGTGGATAGGCACTGGTATAGAACGAGATGTCAAGAATGCTTCCAAATTATGTATGTTTTTCAAGCTACTTTACCTTTCCTTTTTGTTTTCCCTTTTAAACTTTTACTTTATAACAACTATTTGAATGTGAGAGGTGGACTCATGGAACGTTAAAGGACACCAGAGCTTAAAGAAGAGGAAGTTAATTTTACACTTATGGTTGCAGGCTAAAGCGATGTTTATATTACTTCAAGAAATGCATTTAACTAATGATCAATGGGTTGATATCCAAAAAACAAAATGGATTAGAGAAGTAATAGCCTCAGAAGGTAAAACTAACAGTGCTGGGGTAGCTATAATTATTAAAAATAATTATAAGGGAAAGATTTTAGACTCTAAGGCAGATAAAGATGGAAGATGGTGTTATGTTGTTCTTTTAGCTACCCAGTTTGATAAACCTATTTTATTGTTACATGTTTATGCACCCTGTAATGACCAGCATCTATTCATAACATCGTTATATCCAATTTTGACGCAATATGATAAATATATAATTATTGGAGAAGACTGGAATTCTTATCAGAATCTGAAGTTGGATAGATCTTGTCCACAAAGAGCATCTAATAAACAAGTGGTGTCAGTATTAAGTGATGTTAAGGAAGACTTTCAACTATATGATCCTATTAAATATTTAAATACTGGTAATATTATAAATAATTATACCTTTTATTCCATGTGTCATAAAATGTGGTCCAGAATAGATTTCTTTTTGATTTCAAGAATAATGGTTAACCTGGGACCCTTAGTAGTTACACATGCACGTTACTTGTCAGATCATTCAAAAATTTCATTAAGTTTTGCTAAAGATCCAATGGAGGCCCAGCGGCAAAGAGGTTTTAACTGGTCTCTTAACCCAAATTTGTTGAATAAGGAGGAAATACTGTATGAAATTATAGGTCATCTTAAAGAGTTATTAGATAGATTAAAGAAACAACAAGGTGTACCTGACATTGATTGGGTGACAGTTAAAGCACAAATAAGAGGGATCTTTTTGCAAAAAGCTTCATACTATAAAAAAATACAAAATAGAGATATTCAAAAATTGGAAGCTAAAATTAAGACACTTGATCAAGAATTGATTCAAAATTGTAATACTCAAACAGAGGTGGAATTACTTAATTGTCAAAAAGATCTCTTCTTAATACAAAATAGCAACTTGACATTTCAGGAACATAAGATGTTCATAGTTAGGTATGCCAATCATGTGCAAACACCATCAAGGGCATTAGCTAGGATAATTAATCAGTCGAGAACAGCAGTACAAATTTCGGAAATACATTTTAGAAATGCAACTTATTTCAAAACCGAAAATATCATAAATGTTTTTGAGCAGATATATACTAGTATATATGGTGAGCACAGTGATTTATTCCCCTATAGAACTAGCAAGGGATTTTTACAAAATATTAAATTTCCGAGAATAGAGGACAGTATTCAAAGAGATTTGATTAAACCGATATCTGAAGAAGAAGTGATATATACAATTCAATATATGAAATCACATAAGTCACCAGGTCCTGATGGTATGACGGTGGAATTCTATTAAGAAATTTGACAATATCTTTGGCAAAATACTCTCACGTGTATTTAATTATATAATGAAGAACAAAATTAATGATCCCCATCTCAATGCTTCAAAAACTATTTTTATACCTAAACCTAATTCTGATTCTCAAAACCCTGACAATTATAGACCAATTTCATTAATAAATGTAGATATGAAAATTTTAACCTCTATTATAGCTAATAGATTAAAAAAGTTATGCATCATATCGTATCTAGGGAACAGGCTGGTTTTATGGCAAATAGACAAACTAGTGATAATACACTTACATTACATACTTTAATAGCTTATGCTAAACAGAAGAACCTTAACATATATGCACTTATACTTGATGCACAGAAAGCTTTTGACAGGGTTGATATAAACTTTTTGTTTGAAATTTTACCATATTTTAATATATCTCATGAGTTTTTGAAGTTTTACAAATTCTGTATAGTAATCCTTATACCACATTGTATATAAACAGAAATTTTTCTAAAAGAATACCAATCAAAAATGGAATACGTCAGGGTTGTCCTCTGTCACCTTTATTATTTAACATATACATTGAACCGTTATTCCTATACATTAAACAGACTGTATACCACAATGCCCCACTAGTTTACGGAACAAAAATATCAATGGCAGCATTCGCAGATGACCTGAATATTTATTGTACAACTCCAGTCTCAGACACTAAAAAGTTACTAAAAGCGATAGAGAATTTTTCAGAAGTTTCCAACTATAAAATTAATCTAAAAAAAACTAGTATTTTCCCATTGAGAACTCCCAAACCCTTTTCACTGTTGCCTCTGGTGGGACAAATAATGTGTAAAGATAATATTAAATACTTGGGTATTGGCTTCGCTACGGATGATAAGGATTTTTATGTTACCAATATTAAAACAGTTTGGGATCAAATAGTATCTGATTTGGGGAGATGGAAGAATCTACGACTACCAGTATTATCAAAGGTATCAGTTATCAAAATTAATATGTTGCCACGATTATTATATATTTTCAGATCTGCTCAGGTAGTAATTTCAAAAACATTTTTTTAACGAATTCACAAAGAATTAGCTAAATTTATTTGGGAGCCGAAGAAAACAAGGATCTCATATGAAAAATGAATGACTCCAAAACATAGAGGTGGATTGGAGTTACCCAATTTTGAAACTTATTATTTTATAGTAAATTCAAACAGGCTTCTAAGAATCGCTAATTATAATATAACTAGCACTAAATGGATTCCTACCTGGGTAGTTCTGAATTATAAATATATTTTACATTTGAATATTAATCCTAAAGCCATACCCTTTTTAGGTAAAGAAACTTTGAAACTATATGGGTTAATGGATCACATTAAACTATATGTAACGTCCCTACAAACTTTATTTCAATCATTAGATCTTGCTCAATATATGATGGCTTATCAACCCTTTCATAGAAACCCTAACCTGAGACTAAATAATAAATTAATTGATCTTAAAGAATTCCCCTTAATAATCAACTTAACTTTAATAGATATTTATACACTTCTTAAACTCTTGGCTAATCAGATAAGAAAAGAATTAAACTTACCTAAAAATTATCTCGTTATTGTAAGACAAATTAGGGAACTTTCTATAAGTTACTTTAAAAATTTTAAACCCAGAGAAGAGAATATAATTAAATGCTCGAATTAGTGGCAAGCTCTCCAACAAGATATTAAATTTATAACAGCAGCAAATAATTTAATAAAGGAGTTTAAATTCCAAGATAAAGTTCTTGTGTCAAAATATTGGAAAGAGAAAATGCCAGAGATAGAAGACAGTCATATGATAAAAGTAATCGACTTGACTATAAAATCTATTTCTCTTAAAAAACTGATGCATACCCAGTTGATGATATGGAATAATGCGTATTATACACGTCTTAGCCTGCATAAATTTAATTCCAAAAATTCACCAGTTTGTCCATACTGCAAGGATCAATCTGCTGATCTTCTTCATATGTTCTGGAGTTGCAAATGCATATACAAACTTTGGAACTCACTTAAGATACAACTTCAGAAGATGGGTTACCAAAGTTCAACATTGTCATGGGAATTCATGATTTTACATATTCCTCCAAAATAACTTTCTAAATCTCAATGTATTGTATTAATCAATATTTTCTTATTAATGAAGCTATACATAGCTACTAATTGGATGGACCCATCCAAAACATCATGGAATAATTTTAGAGTATTAGCAATAAGGCATATAGTAGCTCACAAACTACTTTTGAACCAACATAATAAAAATATTAACAATCCAAAAATATGGGAACAAGTATTTAATATTGTATTAGCGTAACATCTTATATTTGAATTTAGCAAGAATTTCTACACTTTTAAGAGACTCTGTAACAGCAACTTTTTATTACTCAGATTGATCTTAACCACTTTTATACTCTTTGTGTATAATTGAATGTGTTACTTGGAAGCATTTATGTAAATATTGTATATATGTTATGGAGTTAGTGTTAGTTACATTAGTTGGTAGTTTTTTCTTAATTTTCTGTATTGTTTTAATTTTGTATGGAATATAAGAAAACAATAAAAATTATTATTGAAAAAAAAGTCTGCAATATTTGTAAAGATATTATTAGGTCAGTTTTAGAGAAATTCTTGTTATTCAGGTCATTATGTATATAACTGAATAAATAAAGTATATCCACAGTTCTAATAGAGGATTATCTGCTATATATTTGTAAAACTCTTGCATACAGTTGGTATGTATCTGAAATAATATCATTTCATGTACATTGCCTGACACCTACTACTTTGTTATAATCTCCAAATATATGTACATTTTTTCATAAGGAAGGTTATGCAAAGCTTTCTATATGTCAGTTATAATATCACTATACTTAGGAAATGACCTACCTTCTGTTTAAATATTTTAATTACAACTCACTCTGTTTCTTTCAGCAAGGCTATAAAATACCAAACAATCCTTACCTTCTAAGCCAAGCATCCATGTCCTGAAGCTCCAGATGTACTTTCTGCATGCAGCGTCATTTTGCTTTACCAAGCTCTGCATAAAAAACAAAAAAAAAAAGATCACCTCTTCACAGGGACTGTTCAGCTTATTGACATTGCTTTGGGGCATATTCAATAAAGCCTATACCAGGTGTATGCTAAGTATACACAATATGTATTCAAGAACATTCTTATCACATTGTTTGTGCTTTCTAGACACTCAGAAAGCTTACACCAAGTGTGCATGTAGTCTACACTTTGTGGTAACCGTTATGAATCCCTGTCAATGTTTAAAGCTGCAAGAATATCAGTAGGAAAACTAAAATTAGGAGGAAGAAGATGTGAGTCATGTCTGTGTTGTCTGTTCTCTCAGTGTAGGTGTTATTGAATCTCAAGGTTTATTTAGGTATTTATTTATTTATTTGCTTATTGGATAGTCCAGCTGGGTGCAGATGTGTAAACTGCAGCTGAACTTTGCAGTTGTTAGGGTCTTCTGACTCCGTATCTGTTGAACATAATCACAGCCGATGTTGTGAATGTTTGGTGCAGCTTGTAACAGTTAACAAATAACTCTGCAGCAGCACAGCTCTATATACACTCTATAGACACATAAAATGCTTTGTCCAGCTTCAGGTCAGCTTCCCTTAATAATTTGACCCTGATCTGACCATTTTTGATTGAACACTAAATTTTATCTTATCAACCATGCAAATTCCCAAAGTCACAGTTTTGTGCGCTATCGGTTAACCTATTTGCATAAGCATTAAGTGACTCCTGAACCCACCGAAAAATAAATGCCATATATATATTGTAGATTCTTCTTTGTTTGGAATATGTTTGAATGTTCTTCAAAAGGTTACAAATATTAAATACATTTTATTTTTCCTTAACTGTATCATGATGAATCGTTGCTCAATAATCCTTTAATTGTCTCATATCCACCAGCAGTAAGATATGGTTCAATTCATCAAATCCAAAGTTTCTAGTTTTCCTGACAAGTTTCCTTGCAGCTTTAAAGTCATTACTAGTTGTAGAACATTTTGTGTCAAAAACTGAAAAAAAAATTGTTCCTAAAGAATTGTTTTTTTCAGTGAAGCATGAAAAATTGAACTTACATTTGCAAAAATGAGATTCAAGACTCTTTGTTTTGGAAATAAAGTCAATTAAATATTAAATTTTGAGAAGGTGAAAAACAATACTATATTCATCCACCCATCCAATCATCCATCCATCCATTTTCTAATAACCCATGTTGTCAATTGCAGGGTCACAGTGACACAAGGAAGACAAAGCACTTAAGATCATTCTAGGTAAATGACCATAGTATTGCAGAATGCATGTTCTCATTCATTTGCAGTCTGCACATAGATACATATACAAACACATAAACACACATATACACAGGCAATTTTTGGGAATGCCAATGCATACACAGAGAGGACATACAGATTCAGCGCAGTTTTTTTTTTAAATCAAAAAATGAGAACGTCACTATAGGTCCAGCACTGCATGTGGATATGATACATTAAAGTTTCCATGTCATTAAAGCCAACTTGTTTGTACACAAGTATCCAAGACCCCCTTTCCTAATCCTCACCTTGTAATCTCTGATTTCCCACACTGGCTCTAGCCTTTCTTTATCTGAGGTTCTTTGCTCAGTTTCCATTGTGTCATAATAATTTCTTCTTTGAGAATGATTTTTTTTTAGAAAGAAACACTGTCGTTTTGTACTCCAAGTGTTTAACGTACATGTATGGGATAAGCTCTGAGTTCATCATCCGTCTGTTCTGCAAAGGGAAATGGATGGTTTTGTCACCAAGACATTTCCCACTCATACATTATTTTTACTGTATCTACAGCACATTAACACACAGAGCACACATGTTATGTTTTCTGTCTAAACCAAAGGCATATTTCTGCAAATGTGCCAAACATTTTAAAATGTGCTAAAACCTATTTGTGCCAAACATTTTAAAAAGTGTTACAATTTATTTCTGTAAGCATAATCATATTTCTTCCTATTTTTCTTTTACTTTTAATTATCTTTATGTAAAATATGTAATATTCTCCAGCACTGCTGCTTTAACATGTCATATTTCAGAAGTAAGATTTGCGAAGTATAATTAAATTGTCACAATGCAAGGGTTGCAATTCAAATAGCTGTAATATAGAGTTTGTCTTTAATAAAGCTATTCTTAGATACTCAGATCTTATTAAATGGTGTTTGTCATATAATTATAAGTGATAGAAGACATGATCTGAAGGAAATGCAGGATCAGGTTTAGCTTACAAAATGTAGTCAGTTTTATACAAGCACAAGACGCTCTATATTTGTAATCAATGTACACAGACTTTCTTGTTGGAGTTCATGTTTCTCCAGCTAAATAGTAATTCTCAGAATTCAGAAAGTAATTAAGTCTCTTCAAAATAAGTAGTTTGATTAAATCAAAGCCTGTTCTGTATGTTTTTTTAAAAAAGCTTCAATATTCTTTAGGAGATAAAAGAAATGGAGGTGGAATCTTTAGAGAAGGGAAGAAGCACATCATATAGAGGATTTGGAGCAGGTTGCTGATCATAAGCCACTTGTTATATGTTTGAGACGTGGATGCCAAGAAATTCCCTTCAAGACAGAATCTTGACAGGTAGATCTTGCCATCCATATCGAGAATATATGGTAAAGGGTTGTGATCAGAGAGCCAATCATAATTCTTTGTAGTGCACTGAGCTTTATCTGCTCCATGTACTACAAGTTACAGAAAAAAAAGCATTAAGTGTTTTGCCAGCTTTCAAAGCCATAAAGCACTTTGTGAGCACTGTCAGGAAGGCTTTGTAATGCAGTCTCTTATGCTACACAAAGTCAGGGACACATCAATGGCACAGACACTAGGCAGAAACAAATCTGTTTTTTTTATTCTGCTTCAGTCATTTGCTGGTCAGTACTGGCAGATTTAATTGCCTAGTGCAATACAGGATCTTAACAGCTGAAGTAGGGGATGCTTGAAAGTTGTTAAGATCTGGTCTGGCACAGTAGAAGCACTTAACTGATTTGTCTTTTTCCAAATATTGGAGCATAATAACTGTGTTCTATATATTACATAGAAATGAATGGAATTAGTAGGAAAAATACATGCAGAATAATATTCAGTAGGAGGAGTGAGGCTTATGGGAAGGTAGGAATTGCAGAACGTATGTAATGTTGGAGTTAACTATAATTTTTAATAATAAAACATACATACACACACACACACACACCTACATATATATATATATATATATATATATATATATATATATATATATATATATATATATACATACATGGGTCTATATTACATGAGCAAATGCTTAGCTTGTCGAACACCTAAATGTCAACAACTAAAGAGCGAAAGCATAAAATCGCGAACGGCCATTTTTTCTCAGGGAAAAAAATTTGCTTGGCCATTATCAGAAAGTTGCCCTTTTCCTGAATGTAGAGCAATCTCAGAGTTGGTATATTTAGTTGGCGGGGTGTGGGGTGCGAAGCCCCCCACTTAATTAGAGTTTAAGGTTTGTGTAAGTTTCTGACGGCCAAGTGAATTTTTTCCCTAAGAAAAAATTTGTGGTATTGGCCGTTTGCGATTTAAAGGTTTCGATGTTTAGCTGTCAACTTTTAGCTGTTTGACAAGCTAAACATTCGATTTTATAAGCCTTGCCACAGAGTGATGGCTTTCGCCTCCCCATTAGATTAGTATCCAACACACATACACACACACACACACACACATATATATATATATATATATATATATATATATATATATATATATATATATATATATATATATATACTCTGCATGAAAGAAATACTATTGCTTGTTTTCTCTTCTGTTAATGTATCTGTGCCTATGTTACTGTCTAAAATGGGATTTAATAAAGATATTTACAAAAAAAATGCCTTAATTTGGTCTGTCTGGAAAGGACGTTTTATGAAGTATGAGTAAGAATTACTGGTGAGAGTATAATGCTGCATGGTCTAAAACCCATTTTCACTCTTATTCATTTTTATATTATATAGGTACATTACCTTCTGTAGCTAACAAAACATATCATTTTATTACCTGAAAGTTTTTTTGCAAATTACAGTTACTGTCCACTTTCTACTCTGAAATTAAAAATGTATGCTTTTCTTAAGACCATTTATATCTGATGTTTTGTTTATGTGCATGTTGTTGTTGTTGTGTCTTTCGGCTTTTCCCATTTAGGGGTCGCCACAGTGGAACTCCGGTCCGCTAATGATTGGCAGTAGATTTTTACATGCAGAGTTGCCAGCCCTGATGCACAACCTTCAATGAAGGTACGCCCATTCACACACGTCTCCACACAGAAGATGCTTTCGCTGAGAATCGAACAGGACAACGTCCTACTGTGAGGTGACAATGCTACTGCAGCACCACCACAGCGTTTTGTTTATGTGCATGTGCATTTTGTATTTCCAGATCATGCATTTTGCATGTGGAACAATTAATGTTCCATGAGAGTAACCTGAGAAAACCATGTTCTGCATTTATAAACAGTACACTGTCTTCTGCATCTATAGATGTGATATAGCACACCAGTTTTGTAATGACCTTTGTCATTTAAATAACCAGCTATATGTTGTCCTCTGTTATAATCAGTTTCTCAACATGTTGTCATCATTTTCGTTTGTCGCCTTTTTCCACACTAATGTCACCCCGTAACTCATTTACCATCCAACATAATTAACTGACAAGCATCACATGCTACAAGAGTCACTCTGTTTTACAGGTAATCACAGTTTTGCATGAAATGTATGCCATATAATAATATTAAACTGCCATCCATATTTCACCCAGATTGTTTTGCTGACTTGCCTTTGTGTGTGAAATATAATAAGAATGTCAGATTCCAAGGTAGTCACAAATATCTAACTGAAAACAAAATTAGCTTCAAAGCAATCAGAATTAAGAATAGATTGCTAACAATAAAGTAACAGAACATATGCAGACATAACATGAGAAACACGCAGCACTGATATCAATAATGGAAGATTACTCACCTGGTAAAAGTGAATATGTTTGTTTCATCCTATGGTACCGATTCATTTTTCAGAGTAGCAGTGCACTCTCATGTTGAAAGATGCACTGCAGAAATGTTAAAACCTGAAAACAAAACCACTTCACCTTGTATAAATCATCCTCAAAACTACCTCCTGTTCCATCTGTGTGTTGTTAAGTAGAAATGTAAAAATGCACCTAGAACTAAAAACATATGAGAATCTCTTCTAGCAATAAGTAACAGAAACTACTAGCTGTTGCAAGTTAAATAGAGTGGGTAGAATATAACATGGAAGAGCTGTCCCAGTTCAGAATTAACTGTTGGGAAACTTAAGGTGTTTGATAAAGTTTAAGTTTAAGTTTAAAAAGTGACAACTCTGAAAGTAGCCTAGGGTGAGCAGTAGTTGAGAACAAGAAAGATGCATCTATAATAACACACTTTAGAGGAGAGAATATCTGGCTTTTAAACAGAAACATAAAAAAACCTAGTTCAGTCAATGGACATCCATTTTTTCCTCTTTTTTGCTGACTTGTGTCACCGACAATGGAAAACATTACATTAGATTGAGTCCTGTTGCCAGGGTAGGTACTAAGCAGTAAAATGATACTGATGCAATAACTGTTACCACCTGACTAAGTTTCCATCAGTCTGGATTACAATGCAGCCTACATTCATTATAGGTCTATATCAGAAGACCGAATGGAAATAACAGCGAACGCCAAAACATCGAAAAGACCGGTCCTCAAACTTGATGTTGTGAGGGGCTGCGCCCTCTACACCCACCGCTAAATATATATAACAACTCTGAGATCACACTACATTGAAGGAAGGGCAAATATTCCAATCCTCACTGTACGGCAATCTCACAAACAGCACTTTGTGGTCCGGTCTTTTCAATGTTTTGCATTTGCTGTTATTTCCATTCGGTCTTCTGATAAATACCCAACATTATCTGATGTTCTCAGGTGTAACATTGTCTACTTGGGATTGTACTATGGCAAAGGAGAAAACTAGACTTTAAACCATCTGTGCAAGGACATCATTGCTGGAATGATTCCAGCTCTGTCCATTTCTGTCAGTCATATGCTGTAAACATGTGTGGACAAACTCAAAGTCACAGTGCTGGATTGTTTATATGTTGGAATTGCTGCCTTCTGCCTATGGCATTACTATTACCAGCACTAAGTATGGGGAAACTGAATGCTCCAATCACTGGTTGAAAAGCATATATGCTTCAAAAATAATTATTCATTTTTAAATGTTTTTTTTAATATTCAAATAAGAAGGTTTTGCAAGTGTTTGTCCTAATGAAATATCCTTTGAATATGAAAGCCAGTGTGTTTTACTATTTCAATATTTTAATAAAGCTGTTAAGCCATGCATGCCATATTTTTTTCTTTTTTTTTTCACTTTGCTGGGACTGATTTTGCTTCTAGTCAAATTAACCCATGTTTCTTGGAGCTTTTATCTGATAATTATTCATGATGGAAGACTGGGAAAAATGTTTGCTCTGCATAGGGATATTATTGTAAAACAAACAAGATTAGAACCAGTGTGATAAACCGATTTTGCTCTTTGGTGGTAAAAGACAAAGGATATGCTTCATGTTCCATGCTGAACAAGGAGTGACCCCAAAGTTTTTAGAAATGGATGCCAAGAAGACAGCTCAATGAAATGGGATTTGTGAAAAGGTGACTTAACCTTATGTATGAGCCTCTGGATCATGCAGATTTCTTGGAATAACTTAAAGAGACATTTGTAAAGAAAGGCTGTGAGACCCTCAGCTGTTCATGCTAAGCAGAGTTCTATCAGGACTGCATTTATGTACGATTCCATGTGCTTACAGAGTGACTACTCAACTGTGTGTTATACTAAACAAAGATCTACGGAGATATCCATTTATTGGTGTCTTGAGCATATTTTTAAGTGGATTTTAGAAAACATGTGATATATGAATGCACTATATGCAGGAAGCCATAAACTTTCCCCATGTAAGCACCAAATACAGCCATCTGAATACATCAGGTTGAGAAAGATTGCGTTTTTATTTCTTTCTTTACTGCAAAATTAGAAGGTGGGGATTGGGTGCATTTCAGTAAATGATGTGGCAAAGTCATGGTCTGATCAGAGTGGCAGAGATCATGGCTCATCTTCTAACATTCACAGACATTAGAGAATATCTGTCTTCATGTTAGGTGCAGCAATGCCAGGACCACTGACACACTTCTGCTGAATGTGCAAAGGTATTGGTATTGGTATTGACAGGAAAATGCAAGTGCAATAAAAAACAGCTCTGCAAGGGATCATCCTCAGTAATGTTGTCATCTGTTTTAGGTGGTTAGGCCATTACTTATTTGTTTGATTAGCTATTTACTGCAATTTTATTAACTGGTTATTTTTTACTGAGTTATAACCCTTCTTACAAGGACCCCCCCCCCCCCAAGGAGGAATACCTACATGCAATCAGGAGCCAAGCCACATCAGCAGGGCGACTTAATAAGAGTGCATACAGTAATGTAGCATGGCACATCCACATTTATACGTTTTCTGACTTTGCGAATGATGTACGTTTATGTACCACTATTTTATATACAATGTGCAACTTATAAGCAAGTGTATGGTGTCCAAGTGCAAGGATGTCATTGTCAGGCCATACTCAGCCCTCATTAGGCTAATCATCGAGTACAGTGCTTCTTTCAGTATATGCCTGCCCAGGCATATGCAACAACTGGAATGCTCACAGAGGTTCTTCACAAAAGGAATACAACATGATAACCACTTGGACTACACAGACCACCTCAAAGCCTTATCTTTATACTTCGTCTCCTGCAGACTACTAAGAAGTGATCTGTGCCTAGATTACAAGGCATCATCGAGTCCAGTACTGATGGACTTGCTGCACATCTCTAAGTCTTAGAGAATTAGAAATAGGATCATAGGATCATAAGAGGTTAATAGCCTAATGGCCCCAGGGCTCTTACAAGCCTAGCCAAGTTCAACCTGTGTTCCCAAGGATGTCTGGTTCAAGCAGATACTAAAATCATCACCTATTGTCACTGTCCAAGAGAGACACAGGTGGAATTCCCGGGATGACTTTCTGGTTGCACATCCAATCATCCAGATTGTGCTTAAATAGGGGCAAAGAGGGGCTTCGTTTAACATGAATAGGAAGTTTGTTCCAAAGATGGGGCAACCTCTGTATGACAAATCTGTTTCTCCAACAAGTTCTGTTGATGTCACATACCACATTAAGTTCCTTTGAGCAAGTGACCTGTGGGCCATTTGACTTGCGAATATGCAGCATTTCCATTAAAGCTGGGTCAGAGATTGCTCTATATGCAAGGCACAGAGTAAAGTGAGCAGTCTGTACAGCACAGAGTAAAGTGACAATGATTTCAGTCTGTCAGCATGACAGATACTGAAGACCCTGAATTTTCTTTGTAAGGAACGTTTGTGGTGTCTCCAATTGCTGCAAGTGTTTGGAAAGGAAAATAACAAATCAAATGACCCAAATCTTGTTTGCAACATAAATAGAACATGTAGGAGGGACAGGTATATGTCTCAGAGACAGCACCTACTCTATTACAGGCTTCCTAGCCATGTAGAGCAGAGTTCGTCCCTAACCTTATTCAAATGCAACCTTTACTAATCAATGGGAAATTGGAAATTTACCCTACGAATAATACCCTATGCCACTCTTGGATACAGGCAGTTTGTAAATACTCTATCGGCTAAAGCCATTTAAATGACTCTAGTTCATTTATTCTGTCACTTATAAGTGGGAAAACTTGGCTAAGCTTAAAATGGCCTTCTAGGGCTGTTTTGCCTTGTAACTACCAATACCAGACCCAAATTAGACTTAATCAGGTAGTTTACAGAGGTTTACTAAACAAGTGTGGGATGGCACCTATGTGAAACTGGGATGGCTAAATGCGTGCTTTCCAGTTTCCATAAAACATATACAGAAATGTTCAAATCCTGATTAATGAATGGTTGTGTGTATTCACTAATGTGGGATCAACGTTCTGATAACAGATTACACTAAAGTGGGGAATCTGGAAGTTTACCCTTTTCCTCACTGCAGTGCAATATCAGAACTGGAATATATAATATGCAGGGGGTGTAGGGTTGCAGATGGTTTAGGCCACTGCAAAAACATTACTGGTAATACAGGTTTTCAACATTGGAACTCCGGTGTTTGAATGTCGATTCTGTGGCTACCATTTCTGACATTTTGGTAATTCTATATTACCAAATTCAGATAACGAATTTGATCAAAAAGTAGAATTTTTTTTTATTTTACAAATTTTGATACTAAACCATTTAACTGAAAGCTAACAATATAAAAAACTGATAACCAACTAAATGAAGTGGAAAAAGCAGCAAGAAAAACTTGGAACCACGAACACCACTTTAATCGACACAAAAACACATTCAAAGACAGTTAAGCGCTTTCATCCCTGCTTGGAATTCTTCAGAACTAAACATCGAAAGTGTGATGAGAGACTTAGGGACACAGGTGGACAGTGGTCTCACCTTCGATAACCACATCACCACAACAGTCAGGAAATCCTTCTATGTGGCACACCTCATCACTTAGGGCTTTTCATCCAGAAAAAAGGAGGTCATTGTCCCACTGTACTCATCCCTCATTAGACCCATTATAGAATACAATGCCTCATTTGGTATGTACCTCTCAAGACATCTGCAGCAACTGGAAAGGCTGCAGAAATATCTCACTAAAAGAATCACAGGCCTAAAGCAGATGCCATATGCTGACCGTCTAAAAAAACTCCAGCTATACTCTGTGGCATATCGTCTACTCAGAGGCGATCTCTGCTTAACATACAAGGCCATGCCAAACCAAGAGCTGTTGGAAATGCTACACTTAAAGAAATCCCAATCCCTCAGAGCCACACGCTTCAGGGATCTAAACCTTGTCATCACAATAAACAAAACATGCTGGAGGGATAGGTTCCTGACCCAGAGACTCCCCAGACTCTGGAATAGACTGCCAATACATGTCAAGCATAGTGCCTGTTTGGCCCTCTTCAAAAGGAACCTTGACGATTGGATGGGAGAAAGGAAATTCACCCTGGGGATCATGTAAATCGCCCTGCTAGACAGGGGTCCAGAGAAGTAAATAGTGTGGAAAGAAATAGCCAGGGAATTTTTATGGCTAGGCTTGTATAGGCCCGAGAGCTGATAGCCTAGTACCAACCTATGAACCTATAAACTGCCACTATTAATTCACAGTTCAATTATATACATTTCAACAAGTCACATGACCTTGTTAAAACCTTTCATTTCATATTAAAACTGCTAAAAAACATCATTACCGCTGCATAAAAAATCTCAGATATCATTAAATGCTTGTAAAATAACAGGACAAGTCACAATAAAAATGGTTGAAAAAATTGGTTGAAAAATCGTAAATAAATAAACAAATATAGTAATGAATACTTAATTATGCATAAATATGTAACCTCCTATTCAAACCTTCAAACTTTACAGCTTGAGTACTAGGCTGACAGGACAAGCCTCATTTAAACCAGGAGACACCATAGCATTTAATTTCAATTGCCAAATTAGCTCTCTTACCAATATGTGCTCCTCAGTGATAAAACCCCTTAAGTCTTTTGTAGTTTGTTTATTTTTTCAGCTGAAAAATGTATATAATTGAATTGTGAATTAGTAGTGGCAGTTCTGAAGACATCTCTCTCAGAGATGAAAGCTCTGTCTTTGAATGAGTTTTTGTGCTGATTAAAGTGGTGTTCGTGGTTCCAGTTTTTTCTTGCTGATTTTTCCTCATCATTTAGTTGGTTATCATTTTTTTGTTTGTTTTTAATCCAGTTTTTTTTATTTTTAGAATTCGACAGAAATTTTAAGGCAATTCCTAAACACGTATAAATGTTTTTGAGCACTATGTTTCCTAAGCTTATTCTTAAATGTTTTTAGGTCAGAGCAGTTGTGCTATCATGTGACATGACACTTAAAGTTTAGGATTAGCAGTACTGAATGTATTTCTACTTTCTGCCTTATATGTGCTGAGTACAACTACAAGACATCTGCATATGGTTTGGGTAAAGTAAGCAAAGATCAAATGAAAAAACAAACAGGACTGTTGCTATCATGCCGTCAAGTCAATCTGAAAAGTGTGCAATATTTCCTCTACATGATGAAACACTTGTGCTGATAAGGGAACAACTCCCCTAGGCATGATCTCCTTCTTGTTCAGAAAATCGCACTCAGTATTGATTTCCCATCTACACCACACACGTTTATTAGAAGTTAAATGGTATGTCTTAGAATGGAGACTTGTGATATAATGACCAAGTGATAGATATTTTTAGATAAGAAAGGCCACTATTATCTTCATACAGCTGGGATAGTTAGATCTAAACACATTAAATCTATGCATTGGATGTGATACCACTTTGGAATGAAGTGACATTTGGCAAGTAATTTGGTGTATATTAAATGCAGCTGTGTATTTCTCACTCAAAGTTCACAGCTGCTCTGCAGTAAAAGATTGACTACATTCTGGATAAATTGTAAACTATGTCCCTCATGAGCATAAGCAATAGAAAGTCAAGAAATTCAACAGCCTTCTAAAGATGAAATATCGTTTCGTCAAAGTACATTCATGTTATTCAAGAATAGAGACAATATGTCGTGTTTACTTATGCAATTCGTGTGTGTGTGTGTGTGTGTGTGTGTGTGTGTGTGTGTGTGTGTGTGTGTGTGTGTGTGTGTGTGTGTGTGTGTGTGTGTGTGCTTATGCTTATGTGAGGACATAGTAGCAAACTGCATTTTGAAGGAGTATTTTAACACCTGTAACTTAAAGAGAACAACCAGGCATACTCTGCCTTTTGTTGTTGTTAGGGTGATTATGGTGGTGAGATGCAGAACAAAAGCATTATTGGCAGAAAAACTGCCCATCAAAAATATATAATTGTTATTATTCTAGATTGCAGTATTGTTCAGTACTGAAAGACTCAGCTATTAAACAGCTTTTCATGTATCTATTAAACACAGTCATTTTCCACAGCTCCCAAAAGGGTGATGTGTTGAAGAGCAGATGATCTCATCTGCATTACTTCTCTAAGGAAAGCTGACTAATATTCAACCCAACCAAACCTCTGGAATTTCACTGAATGTAAGTACTGTTGGGCAAATAAAATGTATATTATTTATTTATTTTATTTTACATTTGTTTACCGGTATAGTCTGACTGGATACATGTCCATTTTCAGTGGAGGCCCAGGGAGAAAAGCTCCACATAGACAAACTTACACAGATTACACAGAAGTTAGCAAATGATTATAAAAACAAAGTGATTATATACAATGGGCTAGTAGTGTTCCCTAGTAGGGACTTATTTATTTATTTATTTATTTTACATTTGTTGACCAGGCTAGTCTAACTGGATATATGTCCATTTTCAGTAGAGGACGGGGAGATACGCTCCAAGCATGAACAGTAACAAAGTTAACAATATGTAACAAAGACATGTATAAAAACATTACTGAGGTAGCATTGGTTAAATGAAAAATATAATAATAAAATTATGGACAATAGACATTATACTAAAGGTTAAGCTAAATAAAAAAAAAAACATTGTTCTACACACAAAAGTAGATATGAGCAAAACAGAGTAAGATCCTTGTATTTGTATACTTAATATAAAAAAGAGAAATAAGTAGGTTTGGGGGCATAGGTTAGGGAGTGGGGAAAGGGGTTTGAGCAGGAGGGGCAGAGGATTCTCATGGACAGACAATAAAAAGTAAGAGACATCAGATTGGAAGTAGAGCTTGGTGATGTAGTTACAAGTTATGATAATTGCAGAATATGCTTTTAGTTTATAACTTAATCACGGTTGGTACATGGGCATAGCCAATTCACTTTGAGATACTGTTGGAGGTTTTTTTTGAAGAGACTTTTGGAGGATTGTAGGGTTATTTAGTTTGGCAACAAATTCCAGGTTTTGCCAATGAAGCTGGCAAACAGGGATTCACCAGCAGAGTTATTAGCTTTGCGGGTTTGGATCAGTAGTTTATTGGCTGACTGTAGGGATCTTAGGTTGCTATATGGCTTAATAATATTTTTAAGTGAGGAGGTATCCTCAGGATGGTACAAAATTGTGTGCGCTATTAAGAGTTGATTGAATTGAATTAAGCTGGACAGTTCTAGCCACTCTAGTTGTTTAGGGTTCTGGCAGTGGTGGGTTCTATAGGTGGAGCCAGTGATGAATCTGGCAATATGATTGTAGCTATGGGACAGCTTACCTAGTTTGGATTTATTGAGGTTTGAGAGTACAGACGAGGCATATAAAAGAGTAGAGAGTAGGTGTGATCGGGCGATTGCAGTCCTAGCCAGTTGGGTTAAAAATGTCTTGATTCTATACAGTGATCCAAGCTTCTTATTGATGGTCTGTATGGTTTTGTTGACCTGTAGGTCAAATTTGAGGTTATTGTCTATGATAACCCCTAGCAGTTTGGTGTGATTATCTGGGGAAATAGTGGTACCATTGTTAGATGTGACAGAGAATGAAAGTGTGGTGGATCTACTAGTGGGAGAGAAGAGTAGAAGTTTAGTTTTATTGGGGTTCAGAAGCAGGCATTGGTTGGTGAGCCAGTTCTCGATAGTGGTAAATGTATTTTGGGTTAAGATTTGCAAGTCGGATGGGGAAGAGGCTGAGCAGATGAGAGTGGAATCATCTGCGTATTGAATGCAGGTGGCTTTAGGGATAGCAGTGTGGAGGTTGTTGATAAAAAACAGAGAAGAGTAGTGGACCTAGTATGGACCTTGAGGGGCACCAAGTGTGAGAGGTAACTGGCTGGAGAGTTTGCCCTGCCATAGTACCGCCTGCTATCTACCAGTCAGGTAGGACTGGAACCACTGGATAGCTGGCTTGTTGAGACAAATAGATTTTAGTGAAAGAATGAGAAGTTCATGGTTTACCATGTCAAAGGCTTTTGATAGGTCAAGAAAGAGGGCAGAGGTTAGCCTAATTGTCATTCCTGTTTTTGGTTTATGGCAGTAGTAATGGAAAGGAGGGCTGAAGTGGTGCTGTGGTATGGCCTGAAACCATGCTGGGAGCTGGATAGTAAGTTATTCTGTGAAAGGTATTGCATTAGTTGCTTGTGTACACATTTCTCCATTATTTTGGCTAGTGGGGAAAGAATGGCAATGGGTCTATAGTTGGATATATCTGAGGAGCTACCACCTTTATGGAGTGGGATGACGTGAGATATTTTCCAGAGGGAGGGGATAGCATTTTCGGATAAGGTTCTGTTGATGAGGATAGATCCCGCTCCACAAGGGAGGATCCACCTTGGATCCCGGGAACTACCGTCCCATCAGTCTGACAAGCCTGATCTGCAAGGGCATGGAATGCATTATCATGGAACTTATAAACAAAGACATTGGCAACCTTCAAACACTGGACCCCACCTAGTTTGGGTTTGTGAAGGGCCAATCTTGTCTCCTGAATCTGATTGACTTCTTCGAATCAGTCTCCAGAGATGTGGACAAGGGTAAGGTGGGCCACACAGCCTATCTGGACCTCGCCAAGGACTTCGACACCATCCCCCACTCTGGAATCATAGATAAACTTACTAAGCTGGGTATAAATCCCTACATCACTCGATGGGTTGCCAACTAGCTTACTGACAGAACCCAGACTGTAAAAGTAGCCGATTCCAAATCCAGTTCCAGACAAGTGAAAAGTGGAGTACCTCAGGGTTCAGTCCTGGGACCACTCTTGTTTGGCATCTACTTCTCTGAAGTACAGGCCAACACTAAGGGACTCTGGCTACCAAAGTTTGCAGATGACTGCAAACTGGGAGCCATTAATGAATCCCCAAATTATGTGAATATTCTACAAAAAGGCCTTACAGAAACAGATGCCTGGTGCCAGAGCCATGGGCCCAAGCTTAATGCCAAGAAATGTATAGTTATCCCCTTTGGAAAAAAACATGTACCCATGAATTACCACATAGGTGGCAGGATGCTAAACATCGAAAGTGTGATCAGAGACATAGGGACACAGGTGGACAGTGGTCTCACTTTCGATAACCACATTGCCACAACAGTCAGGAAATCCTTCTATGTGGCACACCTCATCACTAAGGGCTTTTCATTCAGAAAAAAGGAGGTCATTGTCCCACTGTAGTCATCCCTCATTAGACCCATTATAGAGTATAATGTCCCGTTTGGTATGTACCTCACAAGACATCTGCAACAGCTGGAAAGGCCACAGAAATACCTCACTAAAAGAATCACAGGCCTAAAGCAGATGCCATATGCTGACCATCTAAAAAAACTCCAGCTATACTCTGTGGCATATCGTCTATTCAGAGGTGATCTCTGCTTAACATACAAGGCCATGTCAAACCCTGAGCTGTTGGACATGCTCCACTTAAAGAAATCCCAATCCCTCAGAGCCACACGCTCCAGGGATCTAAACCTTGTCATCACAATGAAAAAAACATGCTGGAGGGATAGGTTCCTGACCTAGAGACTCCCCATACTCTGGAATATGGCCCATACATGTCAAGCAGAGCGCCTCATTGGCCATCTTCAAAAGGAACCTTGATGATTGGATGGGAGATAGGAAATTCACCCCGGGAATCATGTCAGCCACCCTGCTAGACAGGGGCCCAGAGAGGTAAATATTGTGGGAAGAAATATGTGGGAATTGTTATGGCTAGGCTTGCATAGGCCCTAGGGCCGATAGCCTAGTACCAACCTATGAACCTATGAAGATATGGGATATGCAATGGCATCTGCAGCTATTTGTAGGTACTATGCAGGGAGGAGGTCAGCAGCAAGGTTGGTAGGTTTTAGATGTTTTAGAAGTGTTTTGATAAAACTAGTGGATATTGGTTGGAAGCTAAATTCTGGGTGATTATTAGATAGATTAGGCATGTGGTTTAAGTTAAATGGGGTTAGTTGATTTGCTAGGGATTTGATTGTTTCAGTGAAAAAGTTATTAAAGGTGCTAGCTATGGTCTCTGGGGAACTATGGGTGTAGTTAGCCGGGGTTGGGGTGGTGGAGTGACCTGGACAAAGTAGTTGATTTAAGCCTGCCCAGAACATTTGAGGGTTGTTGTGATGTTTTTGTAGGAGATTTTGGTAGAAGCTTTTTTTATCCAGTAAAATAGATTTTTTTGTATCATTCCTGAGTTGACGATATTTTAGATGGTCAAGTGGGGCTTTGGTTGTTCTCCAGCTGGCCCAGGCTCTGTTTCTAGTTTTGATTTTAGCTTTGGTATCTTTTGTGGGCCATGGTACTGTATTTGATCTAGTTTATATTGTAAGTGCTGGAGCATGGGAATCAAGGATACTTAGGAATTTACTGTTAAAGTGATCTATGGCCTCCTCTAATGTTAGATTTTTTAGTTTTGACCAGTCAACTGCTTTTAATTCATTTTGGAATATAGCAGTGTCAAAGTTTTTCCTGTTTCTAAATGTTTTATATTTGAGCTGGTGAGGGTTTCCTGCCTTATATTTTATCATATAGGTTAGACAATGGTCGCTGAGGTCATCAGGGAGAGTACCAGCTGTGTATATTTGGGGTTGGTTATTAACTAGGATCCAGTCTAGGATACTTTCCTTGTTGGTTAGTTTGTTTATCCTAGTGGGAGAGGTTATGGTCTGTTTAAACCCAGATAAGTTTATATGAGTGAAGGGGGTCAGAGGAGCAGGGGTGCCAGTCAGTGTTAAAATCACCAAGAACTATGGTTTCTTGGGGATAGGTAGTGGATAACCAGTAAAGAGGATCTTCTAGGGTATTTAGGTTGTTGCCCGGTGGAATGTATGCACAGACGATGTTCAATTGTTTGTTTTGGTTAATCTGTAGCTTGGTTATGAGGAGTTCCGCGTTATTGAATTGGGGAGGTTGAATGGTGTCTCTATTAATGGTTAGAGTATTTTTGTAAAGGACTGCTATCCCACCTCTTTTCCTTGTAGCATGGTCTAACTGGTGAATATAGTATCCTGGAGGTAGTATCTCATTTTCAGTAGTACTGGGTTTTATCCAGGTTTCCATAAGACACATAATGTCTGGAGAGGGGGTTGCTAGGAGGGCGTGTAGGTTGGGAATCTTATTATTAATATTTCTAATATTTAGGTGCAATGCTAGGAGGGAACTAGTGGGAGTATTCATGGGTAGCTTGACTGTGGGGGTTGTGGTAGGGGAGTGGAGGTTATTGGGTGTGGGTGGGCCAGGGTTGGGATGAATGTCTCCATGTGTTATAAGGTTATAGTGACAGGATATTCTGATCTTTAGGAGTTTGTTTATAAGCTTTATATAATCTTTGTCTTTAGGATTATGTTTTGTGGCTGTACAGATGTGGTATTTTATAGAGGGTGGTATATTCGGTGTGCTGGGGAAGGTAAAGTGTTTGGTGTTATGTGTGAAGTTGTGGGTGTCTGTTTGACCATTTGGGTAGTGAATACCATGGTCAAGTGTTTGTTCTTAGGCAGTGAGATGGTAAAATAGAAACAGTATAGGCATTTGGGTAATTAGTGTTTTTTTTTTTGCTTGTTTGCATTTTGATAGAGGGCGAGCCAAATTTGATGGCTGACTGTGCTAACAGGGTGTGAAAGAATGAGAGAGAAGGAAATGGGTTAAGGGGGCAGGGTTGCTCAATGATACATGAGGTGCTGATTGGTACTTAGTAGGAGAGGAGTGGCAAAGTCTGGTTTAAATTTAGCACTAGTGGGGGCGGGTGGAATTTGGGGGCAAGGAGGGAAGCGAAGTGAGCCGAGCGCAGCAAGGACGAGCGGAGCGGAGCTAACACTGACTCTGAGAATTACCTTGGGCATTTGGTTTGGTTTGTATGACTGTATGTAAGCAATGTTTTTGGCTGTACTTTAATTTGTTTTATTCTTTTTTAATTTTACACCAATTTTCAGGCTAATTTTAATTGGATCCTAGGGGTAAACTAGCAAATGTAGTCAATAAGGAAGGAGCGAAATTACTTTACCAAATTAAAAAGTAAATGCTTGGGACTGGAACACTGTGTGAGTGTAAGGCTGATTCAAAATAGTATAGCCCAATCTAGTGGCAATTGGCTAGATCCCTTCACTGTTGTTGTGCATACACCATTAAGCCTCAACAGTTTACAAAAACTAAATTGTAGTTCACCTATTACAATTGAAAAGCTGAAGGGAGTAAGGTTCTTGCTTCCCAGAGGTTTTACTTAGTTAAGATAGCCAGCTTCAGTGGAGAAGGTAGAAATTGCTTTGTGCAGTGAATCCCAGGTGGAGGGGCTCATTCAGGAAAGAAACCCATGCAAACTGAAAAAGAAAGATAAATAAGGCAGATTTAGTGCAAAGGTTACAAGAATGTGAAGTGGAGAGCATGCAAGGAATAGAGCTGGAGAGTAAAATTAATTATATTGCATACATTATAATTAAAATTGATTATAGTGCATACAGTATCAGCTCTGTAAAACCACAGACTAACAGCAGTAACATAGAGCCTCTAAGTCCAGTGATAACAGCTGTATACTTCAGTGAATACACACAGGATATAATGCACAAAGCAAAGTATTGCTGTTTTAGGACAGTATATGCTCATTTCCCCACTATAGTGCAATCCTGGAGTTAGTATATATACTTAAAGGGGGTGGGGGTACCTACTTAGCATTTATATTTATAAATCTCATTTTTAACTGAAAGCTAACAATATAAAACCAAAGGTAGGTGGGGGACTATACCCGCCACGCCCCCCAAAGGTAGGGTGTCTGTGTATTTTGCACAATAGCTGAAGGTAGGGTGTGTGTGTGTGTATTTTGCACAGCAGATGAAGATAGGGTGTGTGTGTGTGTGTATATTTTGCACAGCAGACAAAAGAGTCTGAATTCCCTACCCACCACCATCCGTGCAACCTTTGCAGATTTTTGCCTCATATTTTGTTCTGTTCTGTTCATCATAAAATCTGTGGTTTCTGAATTCGTAATTTCTTAGATAGTTGATGGTGCAGTGGTAGCATTGTTATCTCACAGTTAGAGGTTCTCTGGTTTGATTCTTAGTTGGGGTGCCTTCTGTGTGGAGTCTGCATGTCATCCCTGTGTTTGTGTGTGGGTTTGCTGTTAAGTCCTCCCATGTTACAAAGATGTGTCTGCTGTATTTCTCCCTGGGCCTCTGCTGAAAATTGGCTTTTGTTCCAAGTCAGACTTTCCTGGTTAACAAATGTTAAATAAAACTGACAGGCATTTGAAATACATACTTTATATTCTTCAGAAAGTACATAGTAACACAAAACTTTTTATTCTAGCAAATTTCTAAGTTTATAAAATTAATATTTGAAATTTGTCCCTATTTTTGGGATTGTATTCCCCAATTATTGGCTTCATCCATGATTTTTGTGCAAAGGGTGAGAGCTATGGTGAGAACTGAATTCACTGAATATGTTTGGGGGCTGTATTCCCCCATTACTGGCTTTGTCCAGGTGTTTTGTACTAAGAGGTTGACAGCTATGGTGAGAACTGAATTCACTAAATGGTAGCCATTTAAGTTTCCGTCTTCATATCTTTCATAAAACAGCTGATTTGGCATAGTGGTATGTTGCTCTAACTGTTTTGCACAAGGTCCTGGGTGCAAGACTTGGCATTGAAATGCATGATGGTAACACAGCATTTTATATTAGCAACTTTCCAAGATTATACAAGCAATGTTTAAAATGTGTCCCTGGTTTTTGGGCTTTTGTCCCGCCCCAGTACATTTTGGCTTTTTCCAGATTTTTTGTGCTGCGAAGTTGAGAGATACAGTTGAGTGTCGAGTAGATTTTACAAGGAGCTGAGAGCTGCAGGGGAATAGAAGTTTAGTGCTGCTTATGCTAAGTTTGCTTGTGTTGTTAATAGCACAACAGGTAGTATACTTGTTTTTGATGCAGATGGCTGTGGGTTCTACTCCCACAAGGGTTGAGTGCTACCGTACTAAGAATGTTCTCTTTGGAAAAGATACAGACCCTTTATTTGTAGATGAAAGAATGAAATATAAAGTTGTTTGCTAGCAGCAACCTATCCATTAGTTACAGATCTCTTTAATGTGGAATTTTATAGATGACTGTTACTTCTGCAGAGATTGTGCATATTTACTGATACTGGAGGATTGTAGAAGTTTGAGTAGACTTTTATGATGGAAATGTTCTCAGTTGGGCAGTTTTGTCATCATTGATGCATGTATTTTCTTTCATTGTTTACTGGAAAAAATGTTCAAAACAATAAATGTAAAATACCCTCTAAGAAGTGCACTGTATTATACAAGGAATATAATTTAATGCAATCAGAAAGATGTATCACACAACACATGTATGTCTTGTGTGCAAGGGGCCTATCATTTGAAAACAGATCAAAGTTAATCTTTATACTAGCCAAATGTGTTTTCTTTGAATGTGGATTTCAATGCTGTTTCAATGAATGTGAGTTTCAAGGGCAGAGAAGTTTTAATGCTAAGTCTGTTTTCATTGTGAGACTGCATTGCATTGTTTAGCAGATATCTTAGTGTTTGTGCTGTAAAATGCAAAATAAAACTTCCAAATGAAATCTAAATCATTGTAGAAGTAAAGTAGTATGCACATTACAGTGTTTATGGTAAATGGGGTGAAATTGCCAAGTAATGGGACAATGGAATGGCTGCAGGGAGGAGGCTCCATTCAACCATGATTTTGTGTTGGAAAAGGATGGCAAACTGAAAGACAGCCCCGGCTGAACTATACCTCTCAACTGTCCAGATTTTCACAGAATTAATATATTTTTGCTTCTTATTTTGGTTTGTTCCCCATAAAATTTGTAGTTTTCTGGCAAATCATTTAGGAATTAAGTCACCAAATAATGACAGACATTACATTGCAGACTTCATAACCTTCAGAAAATTCATACTAATACAAGCCCTACTATTCTATTAGAAAGTTTATAAGAGTAATATTTAAATATTGTCCTTATTTTTGGGCCTTTGTCCCACTTCTATGTATGGCTTTGTCCAGATTTCTTGCTCTGAGGTTGAGAGGTATGACAAATGTGTCAGGGCCATCACAGTCAGCTAGAAACATTTCAAATTGTGACATACTTGTTGCACCCCACTCCCCCATGTAGTGACTTTGGATGTGTCAAGCAAGGCAAGGAGCAGTTATGCAGTGTAAGTGTGCAGAGTATCCTGCCATCCAAGGTAGACAAGTACTACAGTGGCTTTTCATCTGTTCTTGCTTGATTTTGCAGAATGTTCTGGTTTTCTCTTATATTTTTATACTGTTGATTTATGCTTCCTATTATTCAGAAAGTGCCCGTTGCTCTGTGTTTAAGTAGCAATGCTTTCATGACCATCAGGTAAGCTTGTCTGAGATTGTATGATGCAAGTAAGCTTTAATAAGCATACTGTTAAAGAATTACCAACATTGAAAGCATTTTTATTGTTGCCATGCAGAGAATACTTACATAACTAGATAACATATAAGCCTTGGGTATTGAAATGCATATTACAGTATTTGTAATAAAGGACAGGATTACAGTATTTTAAGAAGCTCATTACCTTTGTTGGAAACTTGCAGTCATCTTTGCAGGCTTTACCTGTAAACTAAACAGAACGTCAATCTATCATGTGTGGTCCATAACCTGTGCAGTAATCCTTTAAGCAATTTATCTTGAGCTTGTTTCTTGTTTGCTGTTCATTTTTTACTTTGATCATGTTTTCGGGATGTTATGATTAGTGATCAGCAGTATGGTTTCATGCCGGTAAAGAGCACTACAGATGTGATGTTTGCTCTGAGAGTGTTGATAGAGAAGTACAGAGAATGTCAAAAGGAGTTGCATTGTGTTTTTGTAGACTTAGAGAAAGCATATGACAGGGTGCCTAGAGAGGAGTTGTGATATTGTATGAGGAAGTCAGAAGTCTCAGAGAAGTATTTAAGAATGGTACAGGATATATACGAGGGTAGTGTGACAGCAGTGAGGTCTGCGGTGGGAGTGACGGATGCATTTAAGGTGGAGGTGGGGTTACATCAAGGATCAACTCTGAGCCCTTTCTTATTTGCAATGGTGATGGACAGGTTAACAGACGAGATCAGACAGGAGTCCCCATGGACTATGATGTTTGCAGATGACATTGTGATCTGTCGTGAGAGTAGGGAACACGTGGAGGAGACCCTGGAGAGATGGAGATATGCTCTAGAGAGAAGAGGAATAAAGGTCAGCAGGACTAAGATGGAGTATATGTGTGTGAATGAGAGGGAGGATAGAGGAATGGTGAGGATGCAAGGAGTAGAGGTGGCGAAGGTGGATGAGTTTAAATACTTGGAGTCAATAGTTCAGAGTTATGATGAGTGTGGAAGAGAGGTGAAGAAGAGAGTACAGGCAGGATGGAGTGGGTGGAGAAGAGTGTCAAGAGTGATTTGTGACAGACGAGTATCTGTAAGAGTGAAAGGGAAGGTCTACGAGAGGGTAATGAGACCAGCTATGCTATATGGGTTGGAGACAGTGGCATTGACAAAAAGGCAGGAGTTTGAGCTGGATGTGGCAGAGTTAAAGATGTTAAGATTTTCACTGGATGTGATGAGGGTGGACAGAATTAGGAATAAGTATATTAGAGGGTCGGCCCAGGTTGGAAGGTTTGGAGACAAAGCCAGAGAGGCAAGATCACGTTGGTTTGGACATGTGCTGAGGAGGGGTGCTGAGTATATTGGGAAAAAGATGCTAAGGATGAAGTTACCAGGTAACAGGAAAAGAGGAAGGCCTAAGATAAGGTTTATGTATGTGGTGAGAGAGGACATGCAGGTGGTTGGTGTGACAGAGCAAGATGCAGAGGACAGGAAGAAATGGAAACAGGTGATCCGCTGTGGTGACCCCTAATGGAAACAGCCGAAAGAAGATGATCATGTTTTCCCCATGAAACAAACAAATAGTTGTTGTCAGGCAGCAGGTCATTTTTGGATAAGAAACATTTTTACAAGTGGGGGTATCACAGAGATTGGTACTTTCAGCATGTTACTTGGTACTTTTATAAAGCTGAATATAAATTATAATTAGAACTGCAGTGCAAGAAGTGGTTTGAGTTGAGTGCTGCTTGTTTTTCATATACTTGACTTTGGCATTCCAGTAATTTTTTTAAAAAGTAATTTTTTTTTATGCCTTGCAACCTTTTTGTTTCCATCTAGATATTAAGTAAGCTGTCATGCAGCCAACACATTGAAATATTTTTTTCTTCTACACTTCATTTTCTCTTGATTGGACTCTCATAGTGATAGTTTGGCACCCAGGGCAGCGTCTTTAATTAAAGTTCCAGTTTTTGTGATTTTGAGTATAGCTCCTCCCCTTTATGGTTGGCCACACCCCTTCCCATTGGCCCCACCAATTCATCTGTCTCCTGCCGCCCCCCTTTGATTTGAAGTCACCAGCCGCCACTGGGTGGAATTACTAATGGATGATATTTTAGATAAGGACCGATCAGCTCTTTCAATTTCAAATGAAAGAGATTCAAGTAGATTCAAAGCTTTTCAGTTGTTTAGAAATTGCACCATATTATTTCTTTCTTCTTCTTTTTCAGGCACCCCATAAATTATTTTATTTTTCCTCCTTGATCTACTTTCCAAATCATCCACTCTCTCCAACAGTAATGTATTTTGCTTAAGTAAGAATTCCTTCTGAATTTCACAAAACTTTCTGCAAACAATATAATTCACAGCTTCTTCAACAGATGAAATTTTATCAGAATGTTTTTTAATTACCTCATTAACTAAGTCCAGTTGTTTTGCACTTTCTTGCTTTATATCATCTATTTTGTTCTCCAGCTTATCCATTTTGATTGAAAGTTCCTGTATATGTGTAATGATGGATTGTAATTCCTTTTTCATCACACTCTCCTGATGTGAATTCTTTGAGTTACTCATCACTGTATCAGTTGTAGAAAAACTTATGACAGAAAAAAAACAAAAACACACCACATTAATATTGATTTTTCCTTGAAAAACAACAAAAAGATGATAAACTGTCTTCTTATAAGTAGAATTAAACATATTTCTCCACATAAAAGTATAATTTCCTGTCAGAATAATAAAGAAAAGGCAGAACTAAAATTCAGAGCTGTTAGCTGTTTGGCATCTTGGCCACCCCCCCCCCCCACATAGAATTTTTGAAAATTGCTCATACTGTGATTATGTTGCATGTCTTTCCCTATTGAATGTTCATGAAAATTATTGTAATCTGATGTACTATGTGGAGCTTTTCTCCCTGGGCCTCTGCTGAAAATGGACAATTTCTGCCCAGTTGGACTTTCCCAGTAAACAAATGTAGAATAAATAAATATAATATATCATTCAACAGGATGTCATATTTTGATTACAAAATGAATGAACTGGCATACAATACATAATGCATCAATGAACAGGGGTGCTTGTTTCATAATTACCTAATATGTCATGAATAAAAATAAAAAAAAGGCAACAACCATACATGAAGGTACAAAATATAACAGATTGCTTGGAATACCATCCCATTGCATGCCTGTGACAAATGGAGATTCACTGATCCAATCTGACTGTTTTATATGTTGTCACCCCCAATTACCTGTCTGTAACATCCAAAACCCAAAAGGTTCAAATATTGTTAGGAATATCTGTTTTTCTTTTTTTTTTAATTAAACACTTTCATTGAAGTATCACTTGTGACACAAGCAAATTTACATTTATATAAAAGTAATCAAACTGTATTAACAAGTTCACATTTACAAACATTATACTTCACATATATTGCTATATATATCATATGACCAAAGCAGCATTACATAAATTATTCAATTTCTGCCTTTTTAAAAATCATACATTTATATAAATTATAACAAACCACATTGACACAATACTAGTTGCAAGTATTTTACAACACAAACCATATTGACCCACTTCCGGTTGCAAACATTATACATCACTTAGAATCTACCTAATCATTTTCAGTCAAACATTACATAGATATTTAAGTCCTGCCTTCTTTTAAGCCTCATTCCTCCCTTGAATGTATTCTTCTAACAATTCTCATTTTTTTCCTCTGTAGTTTGCTCCTACCCTTACCTAAAGATTTCAATTCCAGGAATGAAGAAAGGAGATTCTGCTGATAAGGATGACTGCAATTAGTTATATAGACAATAGACAAGAGGGGGGCTGGAATTTATTGGAGAAATTTGGCAAAGGAACAAAGGTATTGGGAGGAAGTAACTAGAGAAGGAAAGAGAATAGAATGGGCAGAAGCCAAGAATTTATTTGGACTGCAGGTTAGAGATTGCCTTCCCTATCATGGATTGATATCAGAGTACAGGCAAGGAGAAAGAAATAGCTGGGTCCTAAATGAAGGACCAACACTGGTAGAGATTTTAGTAAAATCTAGAACAGAAGCTGCCATTAAAAAGGAATAATTAGTAAAGCATATAAAATATTGCATGATAACTATAAGAATCAATCAGAGGAGGTTAGAAAGGATTGGGAAGAAAGATTGGATAAGCAATTCACAAAGAAACAATGGGAGGATATATGTATACCTCACAAATATGCAACAAAATATAGAAGATTTAGGATTTTTGCTTGGAAATGCTTGCATAGATATTTTTATATCCCAAGCAGACTCCAGAAAATTTTTCCTCAGGTAGATGGCAAATGTTGGAGGTGTGTCAAGGAAGAAAGAGGTAGTTCGGAACATGTTTTATGGGAGTGGGGTGACTTGGCTTGGCAGACTTTAGGGATTCCCTGCAGGATGCACTAGTGGAGATGTTGGGTGAGTAGATTGGCATGACAGGAGACATGGTTTTTCTGAGGTATGATATAACATCGGAATTGACTAGACATTGTAAGGCCTTGCTGTGTCTAATTATGGTGGCTGCCAAAAAAAGCAATTATTAGAAAACAGAAATCAAAATCTAAACCAACTATATTAGAAGTACTGAATATAGTAACAGGGAATATATGTTGTCTGATCAAGGTAATTGCTATCATGTATACTGAAATATTGATCGTATCAGATTTTCCCAGAAATGTATCAATTAGACGGTAAGACTGTATATTAACATTATCTACCAAAAATTCATGCCAAGTTATATGTACCACAAAATACTTAATGAAAATAGCTAGCCATTTAAACAATCTTTTAAGTAGGGTGGTCCAGTGGTGTAGTGGTTAGCACTGTCACTTCACAGCAAGAGGTTCTCTGGTTTGATTCTCGGCGGGGTGCCTTCTATGTGGAGTCTGCATATCTTCCAAGCATTCACGTGTCTTTCTGCCTGGTGCACTGGTTTCCTCCCACATTGCAAAGACATACACTAGGTGGACTGAACACTCTAAATTGGCCATAGGTTTGCATGTGAGTGTGTGTGGTGCACCCTCTGAGAAGAGTTGGGTCTTAGGCTAGCAATCTGAGCCTGTAAAACCCATAACAGTTACAGAAACAGTGAGTGCTGAAAGGTATTAGTTGCCTAATGTACCACATGGTGCGTAAACAGATAAGAGGGAAAGAGACTCTTTTAAGTAAAGATGAAGGTAAAATGTACCAAGAGCATATCCGTTTACTGGAATTCAACATTGTGAAATTGTCTTATACTGGCTGTATTTTGCAGG
>NC_056725.1:1476312200-1476324700 GCF_019279795.1 Protopterus annectens
GAACAGTCAGACTGTAGTTAAATGTACCACAAATTAACATTGGCCAAATTGAACAGCACTGTGTCTTGATGTGCATAGCTTTAAGTTGCATCTGGGTGGACACATGGCAGTGCTGTGGTTAAGTACTGATTCAAGTAAGTCTGTATACCATTGAAGATGGAATCTATTTTGGCACATTGAGGATGCTGTGAGGTATGCTTTGGCAAACAGTAAGTTTGAAACTTTATTAATCTCAGGTTCTTTATGCTGATATGGGACAACTATGTAAAGCTTGGGTAAGGGTTAGCATTATGGTCATTATGGAATCAAACCAGTTTGGTTTGTCAAGGGCAAATCATGCCTACTCAACCTGGTGGACTTATATGAGAAGGTCACAAAAGCAAGTGATGAGGGCAAAATAGTTCACACTGCCTACATTGACCTGGTCAAGGCATTTAACACAATACCCCACTCAGGCATTGTTGACAAACTCAAGAGATTAGGTACAAACCCATATGCTGCCTGTTGGATAGCCAACTGGCTCACAGACTGGAGCTAGGAAGTTAGAATTGGGGAATCCACCTCTACAAAGAGGCCAGTCACAAGTGGAGCCCTCAGCGATCAGTCCTTGGACCACTCCTTTTTGGCATTTACTTCTCAGAAGCCAAGGCCAATGTCAGTGGTCTCTGGTTGACTAAATCTGCAGATGATTGCAAATTAGGAGCTGTCATTGAATCCCACACTGACACAAATGTTCTTCAGGAGGGGATGACACAAACAACTAGTGTCAGAGCCATGGACTAAAGCTAAATGCCAAGAAATACATAATAGTATCCTTCAGAAAGTAATCCAGCCCAGGTAACTATCATATTGACTGACAGAACACCCTTTAGAGTAGACCCAATAGTCAGGGACTTAGAGACACAACTAGATAGTAATCTAGCATATGACCATCATGCATCTACAGTGGTGAGGAAATCATTCTATGTTGCAAACTTATGAACAAAGGTATGGCATCTAAGTCCAGGGACATCATTGTTCTGTTGTATTCACCATTCATCAGACCTATCGTTGAGTACTATGTCCCCTCTGGTATATACCTAACCAGGCATATCCAAAGACGTCCACAGAGGTTCCTCACTAAAAGAATATAGGGCTTAAGGAAATGTCCTGTACAGACTGCCTTGAGGCTCTATCCCTGTATTCTGTCTCCTACAGGCTTTTGAGGGGAGATCTGTGCCTGAAATATAGGTCATTCTCGGACCCCAGTCTGATGGACCTCCTGCATATCAGCAAAACAAACAGCACCAGAATTACCTGTTCTAAAGACTTAAACCTTGCCTGTGATTTAAATAGGACCTGCTGGAGATACAGGCATGTATCCCAGAGATTACCCTGTCTCTGGAACAGGCTCCATGTGAAGCAGAGTTCCTCCCTAACCAATTCAAGTGCAACCTTTACAATTGGATGGGGAATAGGAAATAAATTCCTGATTTGGCACGTATGTCTCTAATCGACACTGGCAACCTGTAAATTGTTCATCTCCCAAGCCCCTGCTTACACTTATCAAGGGTATCAGAACTTGTTAGAGATTTGGGATGCATGGCTAGGCTTAAAAAGACCCTTGTGGTTGTTAGCCTATTAAACACTTATGAACCTATGAACCTCACAGGTACAAGGTACAAGGCTTGATTCTAAACTCAAGTTGTTAACCAGACTTGGAATATTTTACATGCTGGTAGCCTAATATATTATAGTGCAGTTTGTTTAATAGGTCGGACAATAGCAGTATAGTATCAGGTTCATGTTAACTTGTTAGAAAGCAGAATGCATATCTTATGCAGCCATGCTTCCTTGCATTAAGGACAGGGTGAACTCTAAGCGGTGCTAACTTTTACACTTCTGGCAAGGTACTAGAAACCCAAATGACTCACCACAGCAATAAATAGGACATGCTGGAGGGATAGATTCATATCCTAAAGGCTTCCCACACTCTGGAATAAAATCCCAATTCACGTAAGACAAAGCCCCTCACTGGCCCTCTTCAAGAGAAATCTTGATGAGAGGATGAAAAACCGTAAGTTTGCACCTGGGATCACTCCAGTGGCGCTACTGGACAAAGGCTCTAGAAGTTAAATTATAAGGATGGAGAGAGCCAAACACATTTTCAGCTAGGCTTATAAATGCCCTAGGGCAGATAACCTAGTATAAATCTATGAACCTATGAACCTATGTAATGATAGGTTGGTTTAGCAAGAGGGATATTATTCTCTTCCTTTTGGTTCACATTTTGTTGTCTTTTTCAGGTGGCAACTCCCCACAGTTTAAAGGAGAGATGGGCAGTTATTGTGGCTCAAACGGAGGAGTTATTCAAGGAAGCACTGCCAGGGAATCCCTCTGTGTCTGAAGTGTCCAGTGTGGTCAGAGACAAGAGACTTGGGCAGACAGAGAGGCGTGCCATGAAATCGGTGACTTGTACTGTCTGTGAAAGTGTTGCTGCAGAAGGAATGAATCCTGGGATAACTGCATGTAATGATAATACATTTCTTGTGTATGGGGATGAGGGGTGCTCTTTTGGGAGTTTTAAATGAGATGCTGTAGGGTTTGGTTAATGGGGATGGTGTGGGTAGTAGGGAATCACTTGGGTGTGGAGAGTAGGTGCAGGATGATAGGCCTTGCTCGAAGGCACTGGGGGATGAGAGGAACGGCTTGTTGTCAGGGAGTTTAAAGTAATCTCTGAAGTATTTGGGTTAACCTTAGCAGGAGGTAGGTTCTGATTTTGGCGTTCACCCAGGGGATTGGTTGGCTACTTAAGCATTGTCGACAGGTGAAGTGGGGGGGGGGGTTCTTATCCCACATATTCCTATTACCATAAAAGAGAAGATATGGAAAGATGAGTATGCTGACAGATTTGCGGTGATTGATGCTGATGGGGTGCAGCCATTAGTGGAGGTGGATATGACAGGGAATACGGACTTGCTGACAGCACTGGAAGCACTGGGTCAGAGGAGCATGGGCAAGTTTGAGCAAGAACTTGGAAGAATTGAGTGCTGGGCTTTGTTTATTATGTGGCAGTTTGTTTGGAGAAGGTTCTATCTTTGTTGGCTTATTTTTAACTATCTGTGAGGCCCAGAGTCTGTGTTCCCAGAATGCATGCTGTTGGTGCAAATGGAAAGCTGTTGATCAATCTCTGAAATGGGAGGTGAAGCATCTGAATATTTGGCTGGCTATAATGGTGGATGGTGTGAGTGGGCAGCCTAGTATAAATAGGGTTGGGGTGAGAAGAGTGGGCTGTATTGGGAGTTTAACTCTGGTAGATGTGTTTCACCAACTTGCAGATTTTCCTACATATGATTGGTTTGTGCTGTGGGCATTCAGCTTCATAATGTTGGTGTTGGGAGGGGGAGTGGAGCAAATGGTTTCAGTACTGAGTGATATGGGAATCTCCTTGTTGCAAGGTCATCCAGGACTTAGAAGGCATGGTAATTTTCAAGGGCAGAGAGGCGATGTTTCATTGTGAGGTCAAAGGGGCATGTTGCTATTCCCATTCACCTGTTAAGGTACAAGTATTGTGGCACTTGGCAGGTTGTCTGAATGCAGAGGGCTCTCACTTCTCGGTTTCAGGATTCTTGATCGGGTTTTCCATTAAATCTGGGGTGATAGAGGATGATGTGGTTTGTAATCATTTATATTCTGTTTATGGAAAGGAGGAGATTTTGCTGGATTTGATTGAGAAGGAGTTGCAGCTGGGAGATTATTGCGTCCTTTTGATTTACTTCCATTCATTAGTTTTAAGGTATCCCCTTTGGGGTTGGTTCCTAAGAAGTCACCTGGGGAGTTTCGTATGATTCAGCATTTGCCCTTTCCCCAAGGTGAGTCTGTAAATGACTATATCTGCAAAAGGATTCAAAAGTCAGGTATGCATCTGTAGACAATGTGCTGGAGGTGATTAAGGGTTTTTTTGACCCTTGGTTAGTTAAGGTTGATATTGAGTCAACATTTCATTTATTGCCAGCACAGGAAGATGAATGGCCATTACTGGGCATGATAGTTAATAAGTGTTACTTTGATAAGACCAGGGTCATGGGTTGCAATGTGGCATGTGCCACTTTTGAAAAATTTAGCTCTGCTGTCCACTAGATATGGAAGTAAAAGGTGGGTAGTCAGAGGGCTGTTCATTACTTGGATGATTTTCTTTTGGTAGGTGTGGGTTATGAGGGAGAAGAGGAAGGGAAGCAGGTCTTTATTCATATGTGCAATGAGCTGAGCATCCCCTCATAGAGAAGAAGCTGGAGGGACTGGCCAAGGACATCTTTTTATAGGTCTAATGGTGGATGCAGGTCATGGTTTGTTTTGTCTCCCTGCAGAGAATCTAGAATGCTTGAAGAGTAACACTGAGTGGTTTTGGACTAAAGATAAGGTGTGAATTAAGGAAGTCATTAAGGTTTTGGGTCTTTCAAATTTTGCATGTTGTGCAATCAGTCCAGGCAGACTGTTCTGTAGGTCAGTAGCATTTTTGCTAAAAGGGGGAAAAAGCAAGCACCATTGGGTGTGAGTTAGTAAATTAGTGCAAGCAGATTTGAGTTGATGGATGATATTCCTTGACCATTTTAATGGTGTTATCTTTTGGCAGAGAGAGTGGATTACTCAGGAGGAATTTCAATTTATCAGAGAAGCAGCAGGAGGTCAAGGAATGGGTGTATGTTTTGATGGGGAATGGTTTGCAATTTGATGGCCAGAGGGAAGAAGAATGGAGGAGGGCTGTAGCATTTTTGGAGTTGATGCCTATTTGGGCAGCTTCAGTGGTTTGGCACAAGTGCTTGCAGGACAGAAAGTTAGTTTTAAATTAGACAGTTTGGTGGTGGTGCACGTCTTAAAGGCAAAAATTGCAAAATCTAAGTTATTTGTGTTAGTGTTAAGGAAGCTTGTTTTGCAAAGTTTGTTGATTAATTTTTCCTTTTCAGCCATGCATGTACCAGATGCAAGGAATTCGGTAGATGACAGCCCTTCTCATTTTCAGTTTCACAAGTTTTGACAACTGGTTCTGAAAGCACAAGTTGAACCAGTGTTGCTGTCAGCAGAGGTGTGGCATCTTGGTCTGATGTAGCAGGATGGCTTATTCAGCAATTGTGGGGAGTATCCACACAGGAAGCATATTACAGGACTCTGGTTGCCTTTGGTGAATTTGTGTTGGCAGTGTGGATGTTTGGGGAGCTTGTAGGGTGAATGAGCTGGTGGGTTTGTTGTTGTGGAAGGACATTTTTATTTTTTTTCTAATACAGTGTTGGTGTGATTACAGTGATCTGAAACTGATCAGGCAGGTAGGGGTACACAGGTTGGGCTGCATGTGTGTGTAGAAGAAGGTCTGGTGGCATGGGGTAGGAAACTGCAGCTTTCACATGGAGGTAGGCCTCAGGAGTATTTTTTTGTACTCAAAGTGGGAAGACTGTAGATGCCATCCGGTTTATATGTTTGATACAGAAGGCCTTTCAGTCTTTAGGTTACAAGCTGACAGGTTCTTTTTACATTAATTACAGATAGGGTGGGCTTCTGACTTGGCAAGAGAAAGAAGGTCAGTGGAGGTCATAAAGAGGGTAAGGTGCTGCTCCTCTGGTGCATTTTTGTTTTATATTAGGTAAGTGGGTGTTAGCTGCATTGGGGACATTGTTCGTCTTATATTAGGTAGATGGAAGCTTAGTTCCTGATTATTATTTTTTTAGGAGGTGTTGTAATCATGTCATTTGTGGGCCATTCCTTTGTTTATTAGGTTCCAACGCATGCTGTGATTAGACTGGATAGAGCTGAGCTGGGTTACGACAACAGGGGTGGTGATTTGTCAAGTTTGTCAAGGTCTAAGGTGGCATCAACTCATGGACAAGTTTTAAGGTATGCAGTTTAGGTTTGAAATGCCATGTATTTTGGTCCTTAATTTGGCAGATAATTACTTGGGAGTAGTTCCAAATATGCAATTATTAGCTATTATTGCGAGTGATTTGGTTAGTTTGGGGCACAGGTTTCCTTCTATGATTATTGATTGGTCAGATATAGTAATGCGACTATTTTGATGGCATGCTGTCAAGTTACTGGCTATTGAACGGGCTTGTGTTTTGTTAATTATCGACTTTCAAGGGTTTTGTCCCAGCTAGGCATTTATGTTATTTGTCACAGGGATAAATCAGTGCCACTGCAGAGACAAATATAAATTAATGAAAGCTGCCATGTCATATTACAATATTACCTATGCAGATATAACAGAAGTGGTGGTAGAGACGTAGAACAGCAACATACAGCGTGAGTGTCAAATTCCCTTTTTGTAATGGGACAGTAATAAATATTAACTGACTGCTTTCATTAGATCAAGACAATTACAGTGAAAAATGGAATTATTTACATTTGCTGGTTGCCTTAGTCCATCGTTACTACCCTGGATAGCAGTGTTAGCCTGCTGTTTCACTTTGTTTGGGAGAAACAAACATATTTGTATTCTGCAATATACTTTTTACAGAAGAAATGTGTTCAACTTTTTAGCATCTGTAAATGATTTATATACTCGCATAGTTTATATATGTGAGTGAGTTATAGTTTGGGACTTAAAATAACAAATGCATCTCCTTTAGACCAGATATACAATCTATAAAAGATACCAACCCTCCAACTTAACAACATATCTAATTTCCATGACAAAAGAAAGCCAACCCGTAGCCTGAAAATCTCACTTTGCAAGTACATCTTAACTAAAAGAATAAAGAAATCCACACCAACCAGTGAGAAAGCCTACATAGCAACACTCAGAAACACTCCACCTTTATTTTTAAAGAATATTGTCTTATATTAAGTTAATTATACTCTCACATAATACGCAGGAATAATAGAGCTCAAGACACTTAACCAAAACATAGGAGCTGAGCTAATTTTATTTTTCCAAATAAAGCGAGTCACAGGCCTGTCCTGCTGAGATAAATCTCAAGCCCTTAACACAACAAATTCACAATCTGTGCTTCAATGGCTCAAAAGTCCCAGCATCAAAAGTGACTCAAAAGCAAACACTGCTTTAAAAACATAGAATGCACACAAGGGAAAGACAGAAATCTGACACCACATAATACCAGAGATCCAGCTATCTACTCAGAAAAGATAATCCAAACTCAGTACAGCCAAAACTTGACATAGCACATAGCAGACAATTCATATATCACCATCATGTCATTTATGTTTCCCTTGAATATAGCCAACAAATAATTATTTAGTTTTAGCTCAATATTATTTCAAATCTAAAAGACGAAGTGTAGCTGTTCTTTGGAAAAATGAACCTCAAATGCCACACATTATATATAAAAATGAAGAAAGAGAAGGTCTATTTACTTTAATCATTATAAAATATAGCAATAGAATATGGACTCTTGTCAACTTATACTGGTTCCCGGGTATGGATGTTAAAATAGCAGAAACACATCCAGATTTTATAATAAATAATTATTTATAAGGGAAATTTAATTATAGGAGGAGATTTCAATTCTTTATTAGTTCAGAATCTAGTTAAAATAGAACGTTCAAATTATTTCTCTTTGCTAGGTGTTTGAGGTCTTGGACTGAATCTTTTAATATTAAAAATGCTGTTGACTTTAAAGATATAGACTCCCTGAGTTTTATTCATTATTCTTATAATGTTGGTACTCATACAAGAATTGATAAATTACTAGTTCCTTAAGATATAATTTCTAAAATAACTACTTTTAATGTAATACCTTGCTCATTCTCTGATCATAATGCTCTGGTTTTAAAGTTGGAATCAGATTTAAAAAAAATATCATATATTACAAGACTTCCAGCATATATTACAAGAATTAAAGAATATAAAACCTGGTTCATAGGTCCATAGGTAGGTACTAGGCTATCAGCCCAAGGGCCTAAGTAAGCCTAGCCAACAAGGTTCCCTGGCATATGCCACCCAAGAAAGTTATTTTCCTGTGCCCCTGTCAAGCAGAGCCACATAAGTGATCCCCAGGGTGTATTTCCTATTTCCCGTCCACTCATCAAGATTTTTCTTGAAGAGTGCTAATGAGGAACTTTACTTGACATACATAGGTAGCTTGTTCCAGAGTATGGGAAGTCTCTGGGCCAGGAATCTATCCCTCCAGCATGTCCTGTTTATTGTGGTGACAAGGTTTAGGTCCCTAGCTTGGAGGGATTGGGATTTCTTTAGGTGTAGCATGTCCAACAGATCTGGGTTTGACATAGCTTTATATGTTAGGCAGAGATCACCTAGGCGATATGCTATGGAGTAAAGCTGGAGTTTTTTGAGACGGTCAGTGTAGGGCATCTGTTTGAGGCTAGTAATCCTCTTTGTGAGGTACTTCTGTGGCCTTTCCAGCTGCTGCAGATGTTTTGTGAGGTACATACCAAAAGGGATGTTGTACTCTATAATGGGTCTAATGAGTGATGAGTAGAGGGGAAGAATGACTTCTTTTTTCCTGGATGAGAACCCTTCTGTGATGAGGTGTACCATGTAAAAAGATTTCCTGACTAATGTTAATTTATGAAATACATAATTTTATGAGCTTTAATAATACATAAGATTCAAATTCAAGACTGACTGTCTCAAAAAACTCCAGCTTTACTCTATAGCATATTGCCTACTCCAAGGAGATCTCTGCCTAACATATAAAGCTATGTTAAACCCAGAGCTGTTAGACATGCTACACCTTAAGAAATCACAATCCCTCCGAGCTACACACTCTAGGGACCTAAACCTCAAAAGCATGTAGGAGACAGAATACAGGCATAGGGCCTTGAGGCAGTCTGCATGGGACATTTTACTTTTGTTCTGTATTATATTAGTGATGTATCCCTTTTTCCTCTATTATTTGACCTAGCTGTTGATTTTTTTTTTGCTATTATGATTCATTCTAACACAAGGATTAATGGCCTAGAGTTTAAAGAAGAATATAACTCAAGCATTGTGCTATTTGCTGATGATATTTTATTAAATCTGCAAAATTCTAATAATACATTAAAAGAATTGAAAGGTTATAGAAAAAATGCAAAAGATTTTCAAAGCTTTATTTTTATTAATTCTAAATCTAGCATCTTCTAATTAATAAAAAAAGTTTATTAAATTCTGATCACAAGATAACTGGAAAATAAATTACTAATCTACTTTACTTAGGAATTCATATTCTAAAGACTACTGAAGAAACTTTAAACTTCAAATGGGAAAAAACATATATTCAATATCTAAACTAATTACCTCTTTGAATAAAATGTTTATCTATTTTCAAGATAGATTATAAATAGTTAAAATGATATTACCTCTAAAAGCATTACACATAACCCAATCTTTTATTTTGCTACCTAGAAAAAACTCAGATTTATTTGGGAGGGAAAGACTGTAGGAATTAAACAAAGTTAATTATTTTCCCTTCATAACAATGTGGTTTAAATTTACCAGATTTGAAGAAATACTTTAAAGCTGCACAGTTACGGCTCATAAGCATAGCACAAGAAGAAGATTGCAAATCAAAATGAAAGGAAGTTATGTTGAAAAAAAGGGGATCTGATGAAATAGGGAGACAGTACAATTTTGAATTCAGGCAGTTAGGGAGAACAGTAATAACAACAAAACAGAATATATGTATAAAGATGAAGAAAATACTTGAGAACTAAGCCAATAACAACTGGAGAAAAGATATTATACCAGTGGGGGAGACTGTAAGTAGGGACATAACAATAGGTAAGAAGGAGACAGAATTTATTGGAAAAATATCAGTAGAAGCAAGGTATTGGGAATAAGCAACTATGCAGGGAAAAGTCAAAGAATGTGATTTAGCCAAGCAGAAGTCTGGGTGGTGGGTTGGTGAGTACCTTCCCTACAAAAGATTGATAACAGAGTAAGGGATATAGGAATGTTAAATGAAAATAAACAACTCTGGGTGAGTTTATAGTTGAGTCTAGAAGAAAAGCTGCAGTAAAACAAAGGATAATTAGTAAGGTACATAAGAATCAAACACAAGAATTGGAAAAAGACTGGAAAATGAGAATGGAAAGGAAACATACAATGAAACAATGGAAAGATATTTGTATGGCTCCAAAGTATGCAACAAAAATCTGGAAGGTTTAGGACATTTGCATGGAAGTGTTTACAAACATATTTTTATGCCCCAAATAGACTTTAGAGAATGCTTCCAGAGGTATATAGCAATTGCTAGAAGTATGACCGGAAAGGGGGTGTACCTGGAAACATATTTTTTGGGTATGCAATGAACTGATAGATTTTAGAGATAACATACATGATACCTTGCTAGATATGTCAGGGAAGCAAATTAAATTAACTACAGAAATGATTCTTTTGAGCTGGGATATAAAAACTGAATTGATTAGAAACAAAAAAGGCCCTACTACATTCCATGTAAAAAAAATATTATAAATTGGAAACTGAAAATAAAAACAACTGTAACAAAATTACTGAATGTTGTAAAGGAAATAAAAGAACAGGAGGAGGGATCTTTAGAAAATAGAAATAAATGGAATTTATGTGAAATAATGTTTACTAAAATGATGTTTTAGGAGAGGCAGGGCCTGTGAAACCTATGTAATGTTTAATTGAATAACTAAGACAAAAGTCATATGTACATAATGTGTAAAAAGGAAAAAAAATCTTTATAATGGTTTGTTTTATCTTTTATAATTAAATGTGCACTCAAGTCATTATATAATGTATGATGTTAGTAAAGATAATGATTTCTCCTTAACAAAACAGAATAATACATCTGGAAAAGAATGAGAGGACAAAAGTCCACAATCAGCACAATTTTTAAATATTATTCTAATTCACTTGAAAAGTTAAAAGAACAACAGGTTTTGCATAAATTTTTGAACAATAAGTATGAAGTTCTAAGCTGTAGTATTATTGACTGGTTATAATTGTCAGTGATTAACAAATAAAATAACATAATTTTGTATCGGATATGGGAAAAATATGTGGTAAAAATCACAGACAGTCTGTAAAATCAGGGGAGAATCAGATATGGTGACTCTTGGCACGAGCCTGATATTTGAGGTATACTAGTTCCAACAGTTGGCAGTGTTACTAGATTAGACCATAACATTCTTATCCATAGGGTTCTGAGGAATAAATGAGCAACACAATCCAACTATAACAGAAGACTTAGAAATTATCATTGCATTTATTCCTCTGTTGAAAAGTTCCATGACATACCGCCCTCCAAAATCTATTGTTGGTGTCATTTCTACTCCATAAAGGTTCTCTGCAAGACACCAAAAACATTTAATCATTCTTTCTTTAATTACTTCTTCAATACAATGCAAGGTCAATGGGGCATAGTAACCTATCCCAGTACTCAGTGGATTCAAGGTTAAGTAATCCTAGGCATGGCATCACCACATCACAGGAAGCACACACCCTCACTGTAATATAGCACATTTTGTGCGCGTGCACACATATACACACACACACACACACACACACACACACACACACACACACACACACACACACACACACACAAAAACTCATGCACAGCATACATTTGCACACAATGTGGAGGATCATTAGGACATTGTATTATAACACACACACACAAAAGCACATGCACAGCATACATCTGCACACAATTTGGAGGATCATTATGACATTGTATTATAACCGCGGTGGTACAGCTGTAGCGTTTTTACCTCACAAGAGGTTCTCCCGTTCGATTCTCGGCTTGGCTTCGGAGTGCCTTCTGTGTGGAGTCTGTATGTCCTCCCCGCGGTTGGGTAGCGTTCGAAAGACATGCGTGCATAAATGGGCATGCCTTCGTTGAAGGTTGGGCGTCGAGCTGGCACCTCGGCATTTCATAAAAAATTTACTGCCAATCATTAGCGGACCGGAGTTCCGCTGTGGCGACCCCTTACCAGGAAAAAGCCGAAAGACCAACAGCAACAACATTATGACATTGTATTGGGATATGGGTTAAACCAGACTACCTGGTGAAATCCTCTGTTTACACATGAAGAGTGTATAATTTCTGCAAAGAAAGAAAGTCCACATGGGAAGTAAAATGTTAAAGTACTGTAAGGCTACAATTTTAGCTACTTGCTGCATCTTTGTATAATTCTCCTTCCAGAAGGCATGTACTGTTCACAGAAGAATATCTAATTTAAAGAATTTGATTAAATTCTCATTACCTGTACCGATCTTGATTAATTTGAACATATCGGTTACATCTCTGTCAAGATATAAAGAAAATATAAATGTGTGCTACTGAATGCTGGCATCAGCATTTTTCATAACAGGTGGAGGCTTTTACTAGTGTGTGCCTGTTAAGTTTTCAGATATCTGTAGGCTGTGTTCCATCCACTTATCTTGACAGAAAATGCTACTACAAAAGTATTAATTGTAATAACTGATGATATATGTGATGTCTCAAACAAGACAAAAAGTCAGTGTTTCGTTCGGAAAACATGCATGTCAAAGCTGACTTTTTTCTTGCTGTTTGGATTACAATCACCACTAAAGAAAA